>NC_092333.1:169360000-169660000 GCF_046630445.1 Rutidosis leptorrhynchoides
TCACACTTTGGACTAACAGAAGTCCTAGTTAGTCACCTACTCTAAGGCACTAACAATCTCAATCCGACCCGTATTCCAACAAGTCTCGCAAATAATACATAACTGTCAATAAGTCTAAGACTAGGCACCTATTCCAAAGTCACCTAATTCTCTTAGACTATGCTCTGATACCACTTGTAATGACCCAACTTCGTTTTACCAAAAACACGCCTTAAAAAAAAATTCTGATTCAGTACATCTGGACGGCGTCCAGTTATCTGGACGACATCCAGTAGTGATGACTAGGACAGCGTCCAATCAATTTGGACGGCGTCCAAATGAACTGTATAATTCTGTCCCCGAGGTCCAACTTACGCGAACGAAAAACCCGCTTCCTGACACTTTTAAACGAAATGACTTTCACAACACATCATATTAAGTAAAACTAAGATATTTTCACAATAAAAATAAGTTTTACTACACCGGACCCACAACGACCCGTCTTACAATAATATAGCGATTTCGACCTATTTATAACTTTAGACGGATTAGGACTCTACAACCCAACCCGATACCAAGAGCATAATCTCGGGAACTACCAAATCCCCAATCCGCATTAACATATCCAAAAGCTACCCCATCGAGCCCAAGAGCTCCTAAGCATCTAGTCTAACAACTAGTTAGCTTCAACACACGATGCCTGTAAAAGGTAAACAACGAGAGGGGTAAGCATAAAGCTTAGTGAATGCAATAATTATACATATACATATATAATGTACCTACTTGCATTACACTTACTCACATACCGCATACATGCTAGCAATATAATTAGCAAACCATCACAAGTATAAAGTTAATAACCTCCAATATCGCAAGCTAGCATAACCAATTGCATAATACTCAAACAATATAATATGCTACGCTACAACACATACACAAACTATATGGTTAACCATAACGCTATGGTGCTACCGGCTCGTGGTTCACACCATACGTAATGCTATGACGCTTCCGACTCTTTGGTTCACGCCACTACGCATTTGAGTCATACTCCTTTATAGTGCTACCGGCTCGTGGTTCACACTTTAGCGCTACCGGCTCGCGGTTCACGCCTCATTTTATAGTGCTACCGGCTCGTGGTTCACACTTCATTTTATAGTGCTACCGGCTCGTGGTTCACACTTCATTTTATAGTGCTACCGGCTCGTGGTTCACACTTGATGCTACCTGCTCGTAGTTCACATCCTGACACTCGTCACATACATGTTATGGTACTACTGGCTCGTTGGTTCATACCATAACATTCACAAAAAAATACACTATATACATACATGCATAATTATACCACTCACCTTGGAATGCCCGCACTAGTCATGTATAACATGATCTCCGTCCTCAAATCCGAGCAAGTAACCACCTATATCACACATAGGCATAATATACACATAAATAGTCATTCTCTAAAAGAGAACCCGAAACAAACATCCCTTAACTGAGGGATTACACCTTGCTCGCCAAAACCCGCCCATTTAACACCTAATGGACACAAACCAACTACCACTTCGGGTGGTAATTTAAGCCCACTCAACAAAGTACAACTTAACCCAAAATTATACTTGACACCAATTAGACCAACCTAGGTCTTAACACTAAATTACTACTTAGGTAGTAATCATTTCAAACGTCATTTACACCAAAACCCCAACACGTGCAACATTGACCCATATTGCTTTTGACCACGTTTGACTTATGTTAAAATATCATTTTAACCCAAAATTACTTCTCGCTAGTAATTACACCCAAAAACATCATTTAACACTTAACAAAATTGTTTAACATCCATTTAATCTAAATTAGAGTCATCATCAATTTTGACCCATATTAGGGTTTACACCCCAAAATCAAGTCAACACCACCCAAAATCACTAGTACACAAGTGTTCTAAGGTTTAACCAACACATGCAAGATTCAAACTTACAATTTCATCAATCGATACCCTAAGTCACCCATTTAGGATTACTTACATGAATCTTACCCAAAACCCCTAAATTTCATAATAAATGGGTTTATAACTCTAACAAACACAAACCCTAACTCAAACAAGAATCAAACACTACAATTCGGATTAGGGTTTACCTCAAGCACCAAAACGAGCTCTAGTAGCTAGAAACACCAACAAGCACCAAGAACCACTCCAATTTGGCCAAAAATCACCACCTTCATCACCATTTGAAGCTTCCTCTCTCTAGAACTCTCCTCTCTATCTATCTCTCTCTCTCTCTAAGATGTGATGAGAGAGTTGTGGATGTGAAAATGATCCAAAAGTGGATCTAAAACTGATATTAAAGCCACCAATCAGTCCACGAGTGAAAAGACCAAAGTACCCCTTTTAATTTAAGTAAAATACAGCTACTGGCCCGTCAGGCCTTTTGGACAGCGTCCAAAAAGGTTGGACGGCGTCCAAATCAACTGGATCAGTTTTGTGAACTTGTTTTGGTCGTAACTTTCAAATCGTAACTCCGTTTTTGATGAATCAAATATCGTTGGAAACGTAATAAGATTTACTTTCCAATGGTAAGGTTTTAGAACACTAAATCAAACTTTATTTGGGGTCCAAATATACGCTTACATGCCTCGTAATCCGAATGACGTCCAAAATAATGCATAATAGAAAAACGGGGTGTTACACATACTTGAACCTACTCAACCAATTCATGTAAGGTTGTTGAACGAAGCTACATAGGAGCTCGGTTTGATTATTCATTGATGTGAATCTAACTTTACCTTTTTAAAGTGTCTTGAGATCCATTCGAAGCTTAGATATTGAAGTTCAGCTAAGATTTTCGATGGGATCCAAATTTTATTTTTGAATACCATATTTTTACTTGCCCTCCAAATACAATAAAAACAAACCCAATTAATCGCCTTCCATATCGACTTACCATATGTAGAGAACCCCCAAAAAACCGAGTGTTCTTTTATCAGATCTAACACTAGACATTTTTTTCAACTGAGACATTCCACCACTGTAGAAAAAATTTCTCATCCAACAGCCACCTTATTGCACTTTATCAGTGAATGATCGACCGACTCGATTTCATCCACACAAATAGGGCATAGTAGAGAGTCTAAATCTATTCCCCTTTTATCGAGCTCCACGTTGTAATGACCCGAACTTTTCCATTTTTATATATATTAAATGAGATTGATATTTACATGATTAAATGTTTCTAACATGATAAGCAATCCAACTTGTTAAGACTTAATTATTTGAAATGAGTTTCATATAGACAATTGACCACCCAAATTGACCGGCGATTCACGAACGTTAAAAACTTGTAAAAACTACATGATGTTATATAAATGGATATATATATTGTTAACATGAGATTATGATAAGTAAGTATCTCCATAAATATGTTAACAATGAGTTATATACAAACAAATGAGATTATTGATTTAAGAAACTCGAAAATGATATATATAATGATTATCGTTATAACAACGTCTTACTAAATGCATATGTATCATATTAAGATATTGTTACACTACATTTAACATGATAAGATGATATTTAAGTAAATCATTAAGTGTGTTAACAATGAACTACATATGTAAAAACAAGACTACTAACTTAAGGATTTCGAAACGAGACATATATGTAACGATTATCGTTGTAATAGTATTTTAACATATATATATGATGTTAAGATATATTTATACACCATGTTATTATGATAACATAACAATTTAACATCTTATTTAAGTATTATAACAATGGATTAATTACATTTAACAAGATCGTTAACTTAAAGGTTTCAAAACAACACTTACATGTAACGACTAACGGTGACTTAACGACTCAGTTAAAATGTATATACATGTAGTGTATTAATATGTACTAGTACACTTTTGAAAGACTTCAAGACACATATCAAAGTACTTCTACTTAGCAAAAATGCTCACAATTACATTCTCATTCATTTTCATCAACAATTCTATTCCTTTGTACCCGTATTCATACTCGTACAATACACAGCTTCTAGATGTATTTACTATTAGTATATACACCTTTAATCATTCATTATTAGCAGCCATCTTAGAGTTAAAAACATGTGGAACTATTATTTAATAACTTGTATGACTAATGAGCTAAAAACAAACTTAAGGATCTTTTTTTTTCTTTATAACAAGTACTCCCGTTTTTATGATTTCACCCCATTTTTCCATCCCATTTTCTCATACTTACACTCCAATTTCTTTCTCAAAATACTCCTAACATCATACTTGATCATCTCCAAGCATTTTCACTTTAACACCCCGCCAAAATCGCCATTGACGCGGATGTTAACTCTGGTCCCAGCGCTTGGCTTGACTTCTAAGTAACAGCAGAGTTCTACAGCGGAAGCAAAAATATCTATGTACCTGAGACAAAACATGCTTAAAGTGTCAACCAAAAGGTTGAGTGAACAACATAGGTTTAATATATATAGTTTTAGACCACAAGATTTAGTTATCAAAAGTAAATTCTAAAGTTATGATATCGAGACGTAAACAAAGTTACCCCTGGACACCTTGAACTGTCAGTGTCGTTTTATCATTATTATGTAACCAAAGACCAACGGTCAAATGGTTAGAGACGTCACTCTCAATGGCGCTATTCAAAATCACTAAGCTTACCAAAATTCCAGTAATTAACGATATCATGGTAGGGATTTAGCATGAATCAAAGCATGTCAGCACAGTTAAACAGTTTTCGGGTACTTGTGTCTAAGTGTAAAACAGTTTGAAAGCAAGCATGTGTCTCACCCCAAAAGTTTAAAATAAGTATATAAAGATAGTTAAAAAGTGGGGCTATGAAGTTCACCTTAACAGTAGTTGAAGTTATTCCACGAAAGAGAAGAATGAACGGGAGTAAACGGCTGGGATCTCAACCTAGAGATATAAGTTTGGTCATTAGTTTGTTCAATCCAACGAGTAAGTGTTCATAAGAGTCTTATGAGTTGTTGAGTTTGTTTAACAAGTTGTGTTCACTATAATCAAGTTTAGACATTGTATGACTTACCCAAACCTCGGTGTTATCAAGTAAGTAGCGGTGAGATTCGTAAAAGCCATACGTTATCGGTATGATTATAGTTTTCAGTTTTAGGTGCGTATAGGAACACGACACGTTAATATTATTTACGTATTATTATACTTTATAGTTTTATTAATTAGTATAATATAATATAATAATTTAGTTAAATAAAAATGTTTTAGTATAATAGTTTATATGTTTATTATTATTATTATTATTATTATTATTATTATTATTATTATATTACTATCACTTTTATTTAACCTTTTAATCTTATCACTTTTATTATAATTTTATAACATTATATTTAAATGACCTAGATAAGTCATAACTTTTATCTCATCTCATGTGCTTAAACTTATCATTATCACTTCATTGAGTAGATGTGTTCATGTTATAATATCATACGTATTAAGCATACATTATAGTTACTTATCATAACATTAAAGTTTAAGTCTTATCGATAATGTTTATGTGATACATATAATCTTAACATATATAATAAGTTTTAGTTTATTAGTTATAATCTTTAAGTTATTCGCTATCTTTTAAGTATATATTATAAGATATCAAGTTTATTTACCCCTTTATTATAATCAAATCTTCACACTTATACATTAGCTTTCATTATATTCGTTACTCATATTACCGGTTCATATTCATTATCATAATATTAGTGTTATTAAAGCTCACAACTTTGATCTAATTCATATTCATATCAATATATATATTCATAATGTTTATATAGTTTGTTTTAAAGTTTATAACACATCTTCGCATCATAATGCAACTGGTAGGTTGATTTCTTTTTACTATATAATTTTTAAACATTTAATTATATTTAATTAAATGCAACTAAAAGTAATTGATCAGTTAGTTAAAAATCTCTAGCTTCAATTTAAAGAACAATTATCAGTCTTTATTTTAATTTTTCTGAGATAACTACCGTAACACTAGTGCAACGGTGTATTTGTTTAGTTCTTGTATACGAATCCATATGATTAATAGATCTAGTAATATATTAAAGTTAGGATAATGTTATACCTTCGAATAAGTTGAACGAGAAAGACGAGTGAATGGTTTGGTGATCGGTAGGAGTAGCAGCAAGAAAACGGGCAGCAGCAGTGAACGACCTCTAGTCGATCTTGTTGTTTCTTTGAATGTTATTGATCTCGAACAACAGCAATACAACCAAGCAATATAGCAGCAAAAATCAAAGCTTGTGGGTGTGTTGGTGTGCCGATCAGCGACAACAAAAACAGAACAATAGCACTTGAAACAGCCTCGGTTTCGGGGCTGTTTTACGGACAGACAACAGCAGCTCACAACTACAAAAAGTGGCAGTTTGTTGGTGTTTTGGGCTGCTGTTTTCGAGCAGAAACTGAAGGACAGGAGCTGCAGCAGCTCGAGTCAAATAGGTGGCGGTTTGGGGTGTTTTTCAGATGCAAAAACGCAGCTTAAAGGGTGTTGAATCGTGGCGGTTTATGGCTGCAAAAAGGCAGCAGCAGAGTGGCGGTAATGGTGGTTGTTTTGGTCGATGAAAGCAAAGGAGGGGGAAAGGCAATTATGTGAGTTGATTGAATGAGGTGAATGGTGAGGCATAGAGCCCTTTTTATAGTGGAGAAGTCATGGTTAGGGGAGGACTCAAAGTCCTTTAAGGATTAGTCTAAAGCTAGAGTGTGTTAGGAGTCCATAAAGTTTGGGATTTGAAAATGTTCAATATTACAACGTACAGAGATAAATCGGGAGTCAGTCACAGTATATGGACGAGGTTTTGTAACGTGTTTGGACTTCTTCTGTTTCACAAGCCTTTTCAAATTTTATTCAACATCTATATTAATTAACAAATTGCTATTCTATCCTTTATGTGAATACTCTAGTTTAGAGATTTTATATTAATTTAAACTTGCATCGTGATAAGCTTATCACATTAATATTACTATGTATTATTGATGTTCATATACTCCGTAATAATTACTTTAACGCACTATTAATTGTGTTAGTAAAAATTAGTAAATAACGCTAATTAACTAACAATTTTAGTTTAAGTCGTTTATTAATCTAAGAGAGAATTTGAGTAAGGTTATGATTCTTGTTACGATAAAGTCAAAAATAATTAGAGAGTGTTTAGGATTAGTGTTAGGAAGTTTGTAGAACACTAGGATTCTTAGTTTAGGATAAATTTTAAGGTTTCATGATAGGATTATGATTCTTGTTTAAGATTATCTACTTATTAATCTTTATCTATTTAATTATTTTATTTATTTTTATTAATTTATTTATTAACTGATTTATTTATTTATCATTTTCGGCTATATTATTTCAATAAATATATTTATTTGATTTTTGTTATTTTACCAAAAGTACACTCTAGTCCTTGTTCATTTATTATACGTGTTTATTTATTTATTCATTTCGTTTGATGATGATGATCCAAGGTTTATAAAAGTTGGTGAATCAATTACCCAAGTCTTGTTAGTTTCAAAGAACCTAATGATATTTAGTCATGGTTGAAAGTAATCGTATAGTAATGAAAAAAAAATTTCGATCGTATAAAACCATAAAATTTAACTAACGTTCATTAATTATTTGAAGGAAAAAGTCGGGGTATTACAGTACCCACCCGTTATTGAAAATTTCGTCCTGAAATTTTGGTTGGTGCCATCCGTCGGAGTTGCGTTGAGAAACTATATGCGAGTACTTTCGTTTCATTTTTTTTTTCGTTCCTTAGGTCCCCAATGGGTGTTCTAACGAAGTTTTGACAATAGGAATTGTTCTATGTTTGAGTTGTTTGACCTTACTGTTCGAAGTTCCTACAGATTCTTCAATGAAACAAAGTCTAATGTGTATGTGTATCTTAACGTGATAAAGTTGTACTTTTTTTTTCTTCAAGTGTTTCGATAAGTTTCAAACGTGAAAAGTATCATGACTGTTTTGCTTTGGTCTTTCGATTTCGTGGTTTATGAAAAAGTTTGTTAAGATTTACTCTCGAGTCGAATACTATCATAGCGTGTGAAGAGTTCCTCATCCTTGAGCAATAGGAAGAAGGAGATTCCATTATGCTGAAAGTATGAGTGTAATCTTGATCGCGCACCTTGTAGTCGAATGTTGTGGTTGAGTGGAAACAAGATAGTATACATGTATTTATATTTGTTAAGATATCTAGGGTATCGGTGTTTTCAGATGGCATCAAAGAAAATAACAGAGTCATGTAATATGGCACATGGTGGTGATAAGATTGATCAAGCATCATTACCATCACGAGTCATTAAACTTCAATATGACATAACGTAATATAATCACGTTGATCAGGCATCATTATATCACACTAACTCATACCTCCATTCCAACGTAACTCCATAAAAGAGAATATAATCATGGAAAACAAAATAAACAAGGTGTAACGGCATCTCGAAAAAAAATTCGTATTTAATCGAAAGGAGTTTGTGCAACCTCCAAAGGTGTGTTTTCCAAGGAAAATGAATAACTGGTTGTTCACGTCGATGTGTTTAAAGTTGACAGGTAACATATTTATGTATAGAGAGGGTGGTGAAATATGGTAACGAGTAGTAGAAATAGTAGTGATACTTTTGTAATGATAAGTAGGAATAAGTAATGACGTTAGTAGTGACCAATAATAGTGGTGGTGAAAACTAAAATAATGAGAGTAGTGGTGAAACTGATTGAGCATCATGCGAAACATGTTCTCAAACGGACAATAAGTATGTGAAACATGTTTTTTTTTTTTTTTTTTTAAACAATAAGTATGAAAAGATCCATGATCTATAAAAGTTTGAAGCGTGAAGTAAACGGACAATATCTTTGTTTGAAGAGTAGAGAAAAAAATTTACGACAATCAATAAGGTGTAGTGCCACCTCTGACACGATTTTAGATTCAGTCAAAAGATATTATGTGATTTCTGAACGTGTGCATTTTTAAATAAGTTTGAGTAGTTTGTGTAAAAAGATTTTTTTTCGATAACGTCCTCCAAAAGTTTGTTGCCTAAGGAAGACAGTAGGGATGTAGTATGATGAGGTGACTCTCAAGTCAGTTGAAAAAGTTTGAAGTTGAGTTTTACCAGCAGCATAAAAAAAAATTTCAATGTATTGTACTGTTTGAGTGTCCCATTGGAGCTGTCATACTAAGACGAGAGTGAAGTTATAAATAATAGATGTGAATAAAGATTTGGGTTCGTAGTATTGTATATGGTTTCTCAAAGGTATATCTGGTGCGAAATCTGGTATAAGGTTCACTAAAAGAAAACGATTCTCCTCAAGTAAGGTGTTTGTTAAAAGTAACGGGTAAAGCTGGTTTTAGTGTGGTAAGTCATCAGCAAATAAGGTTCCCCCTAGGTTTGCATTTTTATTCAAGGTTGTAGCTACGAGTTTAGTAAGATCGGAAAAGTAAGGTGCAGTGACGAGTAATGAATACTTCGCAACAGGTTCATTCTCCAACGACATGTTAGGCAGAATTGCTGTCAACGGTTCAGGCACTCTGGTAACTTCGAGTGAACGTTCTTTTTAGACAGGTCGTTGTTTTTCGTAAGTATGAGAAGAATAGACGTCCTAATTTAATGGGTGGTACGCTTCTAAGTGTAGTATATATTAATACCATAAAGTAAACCTAAAGTACGTAAGGCTTCTAACTAAGGCAAAAAATAAGTTCAGTCGTAGTCTAGACTTAATGCATCCTAACGCTATACAGTCAGACGCACAAAGGTAGCCTAGTTCCCTACGACCAAAGCTCTGATACCAACTTTAGCACCCCGCCAAAATTGTCATTGACGCGGATGTTAACTCTGGTCCCAGTGCTTGGCTTGACTTCTAAGTAACAGCAGAGCTCTACAGCGGAAGCAAAAATATCTATTTACCTGAGACAAAACATGCTTAAAGTGTCAACCAAAAGGTTGAGTGAACAACATAGGTTTAATATATATAGTTTTAGACCACAAGATTTAGTTATCAAAAGTAAATGCTGAAGTTATGATATCGAGACGTAAACAAAGTTACCCCTGGACACCTTGAACTGTCAGTGTTTTTTAATCATTATTATGTAACCAAAGACCAACGGTCAAATGGTTAGAGACGTCACTCTCAATAGCGCTATTCATAATAACTAAGCTTACCAAAATTCCAGTAATTAACGATATCATGGTAGGGATTTAGCATGACTCAAAGCATGTCAGCACAGTTAAACAGTTTTCGGGTACTTGTGTCTAAGTGTAAAACAGTTTGAAAGCAAGCATGTGTCTCACCCCAAAAGTTCAAAATAAGTATATAAAGATAGTTAAAAAGTGGGGCTATGAAGTTCACCTTAACAGTAGTTGAAGTTATTCCACGAAAGAGAAGAATGAACGGGAGTAAACGGCCGGGATCTCAACCTAGAGATATAAGTTTGGTCATTAGTTTGTTCAATCCAACGAGTAAGTGTTCATAAGAGTCTTATGAGTTGTTGAGTTTGTTTAACAAGTTGTGTTCACTATAATCAAGTTTAGACATTGTATGACTTACCCAAACCTCGGTGCTATCAAGTAAGTAGCGGTGAGATTCGTATAAGCCATACGTTATCGGTATGATTATAGTTTTCAGTTTTAGGTGCGTATAGGAACACGACACATTAATATTATTTACGTATTATTATACTTTATAGTTTTATTAATTAGTATAATATAATATAATAATTTAGTCAAATAAAAATGTCTTAGTATAATAGTTTATATGTTTATTATTATTATTATTATATTACTATCACTTTTATTTAACCTTTTAATCTTATCACTTTTATTATAATTTTATAACATTATATTTAAATGACCTAGATAAGTCATAACTTTTATCTCATCCCATGTGCTTAAACTTATCATTATCACTTCATTGAGTAGATGTGTTCATGTTATAATATCATACGTATTAAGCATACATTATAGTTACTTATCATAACATTAAAGTTTAAGTCTTATCTATAATGTTTATGTGATACATATAATCTTAACATATATAATAAGTTTTAGTTTATTAGTTATAACCTTTAAGTTATTCGCTATCTTTTAAGTATATATTATAAGATATCAAGTTTATTTACCCCTTTATTATAATCAAATCTTCACACGTATACATTTAGCTTTCATTATATTCGTTACTCATATTACCAGTTCACATTCATTATCATAATATTAGTGCTATTAAAGCTCACAACGTTGATCTAATTCATATTCATATCAATATATATATATATATATATATATATATATATATATATATATATATATATATATATATATATATATATTCATAATGTTTATATAGTTTGTTTTAAAGTTTATAACACATCTTCGCATCATAATGCAACTGGTAGGTTGATTTCTTTTTACTATATAATTTTTAAACATTTAATTATATTTAATTAAATGCAACTAAAAGTAATTGATCAATTAGTTAAAAATCTCTAGCTTCAATTTAAAGAACAATTATCAGTCTTTGTTTTAATTTTTCTAAGATAGCTACCGTAACACTAGTGCAACGGTGTATTTGTTTAGTTCTTGTATACGAATCCATATGATTAATAGATCTAGTAATATATTAAAGTTAGGATAATGTTATACCTTCGAATAAGTTGAACGAGAAAGACGAGTGAATGGTTTGGTGATCGGTAGGAGTAGCAGCAAGAAAACGGGCAGTAGCAGTGAATGACCTCTAGTCGATCTTGTTGTTTCTTTGAATGTTATTGATCTCGAACAACAGCAACACAACCAAGCAATATAGCAGCAAAAATCAAAGCTTGTGGGTGTGTTGGTGTGCCGATCAGCGACAACAAAAACAGAACAATAGCACTTGAAACAGCCTCGGTTTCGGGGCTGTTTTACGGACAGACAATAGCAGCTCACAGCTGCAAAAAGTGGCAGTTTGTTGGTGTTTTGGGCTGCTGTTTTCGAGCAGAAACTGAAGGACAGGAGCTACAGCAGCTCGAGCCAAATAGGTGGCGGTTTGGGGTGTTTTTCAGCTGCAAAAACGCAGCTTAAAGGGTGTTGAATCGTGGTGGTTTATGGCTGCAAAAAGGCAGCAGCAGAGTGGCGGTAGTGGTGGTTGTTTTGGTTGATGAAAGCAAAGGAGGGGGAAAGGCAATTATGTGAGTTGATTGAATGAGGTGAATGGTGAGGCATAGAGCCCTTTTTATAGTGGAGAAGTCATGGTTAGGGGAGGACTCAAAGTCCTTTAAGGATTAGTCTAAAGCTAGAGTGTGTTAGGAGTCCATAAAGTTTGGGATTTGAAAATGTTCAATATCACAACGTACAGAGATAAATCGGGAGTCAGTCACAGTATATGGACGAGGTTTTGTAACGTGTTTGGACTTCTTCTGTTTCACAAGCCTTTTCAAATTTTATTCAACATCTATATTAATTAACAAATTGCTATTCTATCCTTTATGTGAATACTCTAGTTTAGAGATTTTATATTAATTTAAACTTGCATTGTGATAAGCTTATCACATTAATATTACTACGTATTATTGATGTTCATATACTCCGTAATAATTACTTTAACTCACTATTAATTGTGTTAGTAAAAATTAGTAAATAACGCTAATTAACTAACATTTTTAGTTTAAGTCGTTTATTAATCTAAGAGAGAATTTGATTAAGGTTATGATTCTTGTTACGATAAAGTCAAAAATAATTAGAGAGTGTTTAGGATTAGTGTTAGGAAGTTTGTAGAACACTAGGATTCTTAGTTAAGATAAATTTTAAGGTTTCATGATAGGATTATGATTCTTGTTTAAGATTATCTACTTATTAATCTTTATCTATTTAATTATTTTATTTATTTTTATTAATTTATTTATTAACTGATTTATTTATTTATCATTTTCGGCTATATTAATTCAATAAATATATTTATTTGATTTTTGTTATTTTACCAAAAGTACACTCTAGTCCTTGTTCATTTATTATACGTGTTTATTTATTTATTCATTTCGTTTGATGATGATGATCCAAGGTTTATAAAAGTTGGTGAATCAATTACCCAAGTCTCGTTAGTTTCAAAGAACCTAATAATATTTAGTCATGGTTGAAAGTAATCGTATAGTAATGAAAAAAAAAAAATTCGATCGTATAAAACCATAGAATTTAACTAACGTTCATTAATTATTTGAAGGAAAAAGTCGGGGTATTACATTCACCATCTTTTAGCTTCAATTACAAGCTTTAATCATCATAAAAATAACCATTCAAGAACACTTCAAGAAATCTTTCAAACTTGCTAGCTTACTTCCAATCTTGCAAATCCATTTCAAGTGATCATCCAATCTCAAGAAATCTTTCTTATTTACAGTAAGATATCTTTCTAAATTAAGGTAATACTCATACTCAAACTTTGATTCAATTTCTATAACTATAACAATCTTATTTCGAGTGAAAATCTTACTTGAACTTGTTTTCGTGTCATGATTCTACTTCAAGAACTTTCAAGCCATCCAAGGATCCTTTGAAGCTAGATCTATTTTTCACTTTTCCAGTAGGTTTATCCACAAAACTTGAGGTAGTAATGATGTTCATAACATCATTCGATTCATACATATAAAGCTATCTTATTCGAAGATTTAAACTTGTAATCACTAGAACATAGTTTAGTTAACTCTAAACTTGTTCGTAAACAAAGTTAATCCTTCTAACTTGAATTTTAAAATCAACTAAACACATGTTCTATATCTATATGATATGCTAACTTAATGATTTAAAACCTGGAAACACGAAGACCACCGTAAAACCGGACATACGCCGTCGTAGTGAAACCGGGGGCTGTTTTGGGTTAGAAAAATAAAAACTATCTTAATCTTTGAACTAGAAGTTTGTTTTCTGGAAAAATGATATTATATATGAACATGATACTGTATCCAAAAATCATGGTTAAACACAAAGTGGAAGTATATTTTTCAAAATGGTCATCAAGATGTCGTTCTTTCAACGGAAATGACTACCTCTTTAAAAAATGACTTGTAACCTATATTTCCGACTATAAACTTATACTTTTTCTGTTTAGTTTCATAAATTTCAGTTCATTATGAAACCATAGCAACTTGAATCACTCAAAACGGATTTGAAACGAAGAAATGACGGGTAAAACAAAATTGGATAAATTTGCTAGTTTTAGCTACGAAAATTTTGTAACAAATCTAGACTAAACATATCCTAACTAATTTATATTGTATTATACATATTATGTAATCTTGGGATACCATAGACACGTATGAAATGTTTTGACATATCATATCGACCCATCTATATATATATTTCGGAACAACCATAGACCCTCTATATGCAATAATGTTTGAGTTAGCTATACAGGGTTGAGGTTGATTCTAAAATATTATATATACTTTGAGTTGTGATCTAGCCTGAGACTTGTATACACTGGGTCGTGGATTGATTCGAGATAATATATATTGATTTATTTCAGCACATCTAACTGTGGACAACTAGTTGTAGATTACTAACGAGGACTGCTAACTTAACAAACTTAAATCATAAAAACGTAATAAAAAATGTTGTGAATATATTTAAATCATACTTTGATATATATGTACATATTTGTTATAGGTTCGTGAATCGACCAGTGGCAAAGTCTTATTTCCAACAAAGGAAAAATCTGTGAAAGTGAGTTATAGTCCCACTTTTAAAATCTATTATTTTTGGGATGAGAATACATGCAGTTTTATAAATGTTTTACAAAATAGACACAAGTGATTAAAATTACATTCGATGTTGAATTATCGAACCGAATATGCCCCTTTTTAGCTTGGTAGCCTAAGAATTGGTGTTTATTATAATTGCCACTAATTGACACGAATCCTAAAGATAGATCTATTTGGCCCAACAAGCCTCATTCGAGTTACGGATGCTTTAGTACTTCAATTTATCATGTCTGATGAGAGTCCCGGAATGATGGGGATATTCTATATGCATCCTGTTAAGGTCGGTTACCAGGTGTTCATCATATGAATGATTTTTATGCAGATTGCATGTTTTTTATGAGAAATGGGAATATGAAATCTTGTGGTCTATTATTACAATTTGATAAATATATAGGTTAAACCTATAACTCACCAACATTTTTGTTGACGTTTAAAGCATGTTTATTCTCAGGTGATTATTAAGAGCTTCCGCTGTTGCATGCTAATTTATGGACAAGAGTTGGAGTCAGCATGCTTGTATAATATTGTTTAAAAACTGCATTCGAAGACTTAAATTGATGTGTAATATTATTGTAAACCATTATGTAATAATCACGTGAAAACGCTATATTTTAGATTATCATTATTTGATAATCGTCGTAATATTTTTAAACCTTTATCGATAAAATAAAAGTTATGGTTTGTTTTAAAATCGAATGCAGTCTTTGAAAAACGTCTCATATAGAGGTCAAAACCTCGCAACGAAATCAATTAATATGGAACGTTTATAAACCGATATGAACGGGACATTTCAGTTGGTATCCAAGCGTTGGTCTTAGAGAACCAGAAATTTATATTAGTGTGTCTTATCGAGTATGTAGGATGCATTAATGAGTCTGGACTTCGACCGTATATTTTCTTTAAAAACGATTGCTTAACACTTTTTGTTGAAAACTATATATATTTAACATGTAAATATTATGTGATATATTAATCTCTTAACGTGTTTGATAATGTGTGATAGATGTCTACCTCTAGCACAAATCCCATCGACTCACCTAATAATAATGAAGAGTCGAATATATTTTGGGAAGATTCACAAATTCCCGAAGATGAACCGGAAGAAGAGGAACCGGAAGAGGAGGAACCGGAAGAAGAGGTTCCGAAGGGGGAAATTTTAGGAACCACTGAAAAACAGACAAATAAAAGAAAACCCTCAACTAATGGACCAAAATTAATAATGGTCAATGGTGTTTCCGCTGAGGAAGCAAAATATTGGGAAGATTACCAATTTTCCGATGAATCGGATCCCGATGATGATTCCGAGGATGTTATAGAAATTATCTCGACCCAATTTGAAAAATAAAAAGAAAATAATAAGGGAAAGGGCATTAAAATAGAGAAACTTGATTCCAACCCCGATGAACTATATATGTATCGTCAACACCCGTATTTCTTAAGTTGTAACAATAATCCGGGAACCTCTAAGCCACCAGGTGTTTCTAAACTATTTGTGAAAACAACGGCTCGTATTAGAGGAACATCATATATCCCTAGAAAATTAGCAAAACGAAACAGGTCCGAAGAGGAAGAAACTAGTGAGTCGGAATAAAGAGTTGTAATCATGAGGTGTAAAATATGTAAAATAAGTGTGCTTGTACTTTTCTTGTTGTATGTGAAAATTTCTTGTATTATTATCTTTTACGGATCTAATTCTCGTCTGTTTTACAGTATAAAAACACAATGGACGTTAAGGATAGACAACCAAAAATTTTAGAAGACCTACCCGGGGACATGATTGATGAAATCTTGTCTAAAGTCGGTCAGAATTCGTCAGCACAATTATTTACGGAAAAATTAGTTTGTACAACATTTGAAGAACGTTCCAGGCATGCCTTAGTTTATAAAAGGATTTCATTTGAAAGATGGGGTATATCACATTGGGGACACCGTAAGTTACGCCATGTTTTCTTTAAAGCGTTAAATGCGGGAAACCCAAATGCAATTTTACGCTACGGGTTAAGAACCTATTTTGACTCAACATATCCCAACGTAGGATATCGCGAGTTAGAAAGAGCTTCTAACATGCAACATAAAGAAGCATGTTATGCTTACGGGTTAGTGATGTCCGCTTCTCACCAAAGTGAGAAAAAGAACATCGGATTACAACTTTTAAATAAAACCTTCCCACAAGTGACGGATTCAGTAGTTGGGGTAAGAAACAAGGTTTTTAGATTGTTACAGGGCTATTGGGCATTACGAAACCCTCGTCCATTTGACGATGTTACAACATGCTGTCTTGTCAACTGAAACAACCCAACCCGTATTAAAACCGGCCCATAAAAATTTTTCCTTTTAATACGCGTTAAATAATACTTTAGGTCCCGTTACACATATTCCAAAACGTATTTGTTATCAAAGTAAGTTCATCGAACTTAAAACATACATTAATGATTTAAACTCCTTAATACAATGGTTCATTAATTAAATCGTAAAACGGTTATAATCATTATGACCCGACTAGTTACGTTTACATAAAACCGAGCATGGTGATTTGGGACTACGCTACCCAAATCCTAATCGAGTCCAAAAGCAAGATCTTCTAAAGCAACCTAGCCGAGATCTCTAATTCCCAAGCTTACCCGAGCCGCCAAGCATGCGAACCTATAAAAATATCAACAACGAGAGGGTAAGCTAACGCTTAGTGAGTGAGAATATACTACATACATATATATGCATAAAATGGACACGCCACAAAATAGCAAATACCGCATACCGGAGCATCCAAACATAAAGGCAAGCTAGTCTAAGTATACCGTAAGATCACTAAGCAATGAGCTAAAGATACATCAACAAAATATAAGTTTGCCCACAACGATGTGAACAATGCCAATAAGCTACACCCGGAGGGTTAGCTACAACACGACAATACAACATTATATGTATACAATATATATGTATATATATGTATATATCTCTCGAATAACATAATTTGCTTACGCTTACAACACAATAACCATGGTTAACCAATCGTACAAGGGAACGATACTCGTAAGAGACCGTCGGAGTTCGTAACATCCATTAGCGTTACTTAAACACCGCGTAATCACTAATCCCCCGGGTGATGTCTTAAACACCGCGACTAATTCACCCCCATGACAATGTGGCGTCTTAAACACCGCGACGAATCCACACGCCAATCAAAATAATGAGTGGTGTCTTGAACACCGCGACAATTCCACTCCCATGACAATGTGGTGTCTTAACCACCGCGACAATACCACATGCCAATCAAACAATGAGTAGTGTCTTAAACACAGCGACACTACTACTCGTTACTTAGAATGTGGTGTCTTGAACACCGCGACAATACCACATTCATACTACACAAATAAATACATTATATACGTACACGCATAATTATTCCACTCACAATATTAACCCTTCGCCATTGGGGTTATATAATCCACATCACACGCCCATGTGATAGAGTACACGCAAGGTGTGCACCTCGTCAAAGATGGTCAACCAAAACGCACAACCGTGCCAATTGGACCTACACACAAGTCCATCAATCCACCTACATGTGAAGTGAGCTCTATAATCGAGAACCACTTCACCCGACCCGCACCCATCCTACACATACATATGCATATAGGATATTAACACTCACCTTAAGCCTTGATGAATGCAACCAAGTAATCCGCAACTCGTCAATGGAAAGTACCTATTCCATTATCACAAATTCAACAACACACTTAGATTGGATTTACAAACCAACCCAATTTGACACTTAGTGCAAATTCGACCCAAATGTAATTCCAAGTACAAACCGCGCCCAAACTAACCAATAATTACTAACACGGGTGAAAATGGTCCTAATATGCCAAGTAAACCCAAACACAAGTGTTAAACACATGTCTCACCCATTTTGACACCAAAACCCTAATTTTGACCCATTAAGTCAAAATCTCACCGTTTACAAGTCTTGACACCAAAACACATTTAACTCGGTTTAATACTTCAACTTAATCCATTTTAAGTTTATAAACCTTAATAAATCAACAATCGGGTCAAAATCATCACCAAACCCTAATTTTGGCTCTAGTCAAAATTAGTCAACTCCAAGAACCCTAAATGTCCCCAAAACCTCAATAATCACTAATACTAGTGATTATACACCATTTACAAGTCTTACAAGCATGAACTTGCACACCAAACCCAAGACCCGACATTAACAACAAAAAACCCGAATCTTGGTGTTAACCTTCAATTAACAACTAAATGGGTTTCACCTATGAATCATACAATCAAAAGCCCTAAACTTGAATGATGAACACGAAAATGAATTTCGGAGTTAGAGCTTACCACTAGTATCACCGTGTAGCTAAGAACGAGGAGAACACACTTGTCAACTACGCCAAGGATCAACTCCCGATCCTTCCTTTCCAAAAATCCTTTTGAAATCAAATGGGTGTTTGAGTGTGAGAGGAAAAATGAAAAGAAAAGGGAAATTAAAATGAGAAATGAAATGAATGGATGAGGTTAAATCCTCAAATCTGGCTCAAACGCAAAAAGACCAAATTGCCCTTGAACTTCATTTAAATTTACAAGAATCTGGTGCCAGTTCACACCATTCGCCGCGCCGCGGCCTAATTCGTCGCGCCGCGACGATTGCCTCGAACTGGTGACTTTGTTAACAAGCTTTCTGATCTGGATTTATTTGAAACGCCGCGCCGCGGCTCCCTTTGTCGCGCCGCGACACCCAACGTGGCCTGACACATTTCTCGCATACAAGACTTTAACACCCAAACATGTATCGAACCCTTCATACGCCTGTCGTACATACACAATACACCTATAAATCATGTACGGGGAAAAACGGGGTGTTACAACTCTCCCCCACTTAGACTCAATCACGTCCTCGTGATCCTTGTCATTTAACCAAACGGACCACACTTCACGGTCCTCAAACATAAGTCCAAACCGACTTTCCTAAGCAATTCTTCCCACTGAATTGCCTTTAACAACTAAATCGTCACCCGCGATTTATCAAATCCACAATCCGAGCACTAAAACCATGCTCATTCCCTAACATCGGGAAAACTCAACCAATCTCGTACAGAGATATCAACCCCTTAGCGTACCCTTACCGAGTACAACGCTAAAAGCAACCAAGTCTCAACCTAAGGTCAACAATCCGAAACGATGAAGACCGAACCAACGAATCCTGACGGATAACACCAATCACTAAACATCCCTTGTAGTGCGCAATACGATCAATACGCAACTACCGTAACATCATAATCAAAAGGCTAAAACCGATAGCGCCCAAAACGACTATGAAAACGCCAAATCCAAAGGTGTACAAAATCGACTATCGTCACACCCGTAACAACACGTGAGCGAAACACGGCTATCGCATCACTAATCATACCACATGGTCCTCGCGACCCCACCATCGGCGTATAAAAACACCCGATCGATCACACAACACGGTCCTTACGACCCCACCATTGGTGTATAAAACAACCAACAGATCAACATCACGGTCCTTACGACCCCACCATCGGTGTATAAAACAACCGACAGATCACACAACACGAAGGCTGGCCGAAAACACACGCGCCTTAGTGAATCCGAACTACACGCGATTCACTACCATGATGAAGTCAGCGAACCCGAATATCATGCTTCACCAATCAATAATCCCATGATGAAGTCAGCGGACCCCAAAGGTCATGCTTCACCAATCTCAACACCGAATGAAGTCAGCGGACTCCGAAAGTCATGCTTCACCGATATAACACCTCGCTCATGATGAAATCAGCGGACCCCGAAGGTCATGCTCCACCAATCGCATACTCCCATGATGAAGTCAGCGGACCCTAAAGGTCATGCTTCATCAATCACCAATACCATGATGAAGTCAGCGGACCCGAAAGTCATGCTTCATCAATCAACGCCCTTTTGGCCTCGAACGACGAGTAGCGTAACATCGCGCTCTGCTACGCCATAGTGAATCCTAACGGATACCACTAACCATTCACATACACGAGCAAGAACCACCCATATCAAACATAGGCACAAAACAATTATTCTCTAGAAGAGAATCCGACACACACCTCCCTTAACCGAAGGATTTCACCTTGCTCGCCAAACACATCCATTATCTCTCAATCGAGATTTACCACATTACCACCTCGGTGATAATTCAAATCCAAACCATAAGTACAATTTATCCGAAATTGTAATCTACCACAAATCGACCAAAATCAGGTCTCGACAACATTTTCCGGATCTACCAAAAGCATCATCCGAAATCTCACACTAAAACTTCCTCGTGCGGGAGTGTAACTCCCCCATTTGGAACTACGTCCCATATCCACAACTCGTACAACCGTACAATGCTACCTAAGGTAGACTTTACAAAGATTGGGCTCACATGACCCGTCACCATATCTTGCTCCAGCCTTGAGCACACAAAGGATTTCAATCAATCCTTAAACACTTCGAGCAAAAAGTGTACCACGATTACACAAACCATACCTTCGCAATCATCCAATTGCTTTAGTTTGTCAAATTACACCTAGTCACTCATGTACCTAAGGATTTCACTTCGGTACCCTAAGTACAATGTAACCGCAACATAATCGGAGTCGAACACCACGCTAGTAGGTATAAAGAGGCACCTAATGTCGCGTCATAAAGACTCCATTACCAACATACATCGAGATTCAAAACACTCGATCTCAAGGGTTTCAGCCCACCCGTCGAACCTCACGGTTCATCGACCTCAACACAAAAGCGAACACGCGCTTAACAACTGAACACCAACCCATTCCCATGGCTTGGTAGAAACATTTTACAAATATCAAGGAATGCTTGGTTACACCAAGTCTTACGCCCTTCGCCCGTCAATCAAAACGTCGTCATAGGGTACTTCCATTAGGAACGTCACCCATATCAATAACATGCACAACACAATGCATTTAATAAACTCAACTTCAAACGGCACTTAATAAATAATCAAAAGACATATTTATTAAAACGAAACGTACCTTAACGTCTCCTTGCCGGCCCCGTCCCCGCTAACTTGGGACATTCCGACTTACGATGTCCTTCTTCTTGGCAATTGAAGCACACCATGCCATCGCCTTTTGGTACCGAATATTCCCACGACTTGTGACCCCTTATGCCACAATTGTAACATCTAGACGCACTAGAATCCAATATACCCGTCCGTGTACCACCCGTGCTCACACTCGGACCCTTAGTCCTCTTACTCGGAGCACCATGCGAAACAACCCTTCTCTCGCTCGAAGGTTCACCCTTCTTTGATCGTGAATACGACTCGAATCCTCTAGCCACGGCGAATAATTCCGCAAACGATTTCGCGTGACCCCGGCTAATCTTATTCTTTAGGTCATCATTCAAGGTTCGATAGAAATCCTCCATCAACAACCGATCATTCCCTAAATACTCCGGGCAAAAACGAGTCTTCGCCATAAAGGTCGTCTTGAGAGTATTCAAATCCATAGATCCCTGTTGCAAGTTTCGCAACTCATCACGCAATTCCGACAAGTCGGCCGAAGTCCGGAACTCCTCGAAGAATTCCTTCTTAAAATCGTCCCACGATAATGCCATAAACGGCTCACCACCGACAAGATCAATCTTACCATCCAACCAATCCTTCGCCCTACCCCGCAATAAACTAGTAGCGAGTCTTGTCTTTTTCTCGGGAGGGCATTCAATAGTACGAAAACACCCTTCAACATCCGAGATCCAAGTTGTGCTTACTAAAGGATCCGGTTTCCCGTCATACATCGGAGGTTTAGTCCTCATGAAGCTCTTAAGATAATGCTCCATTTCTCCACCATTTCGAAATTCGGAATACTTCCTATCCATTTCTTCTCGAAATGCACTCATTTGCTCCGCAACGGCGGTCGCAACTCTAGCGTTAAACTCAGCGTCGTTCGTCTCGATCCCATTTCCCGTCGCCATTCTAAGGAATGCAAAGCGGTTAGACCACGAACGTGTAAATCACACGCACAACACCGCCCCATCTTGCTAAACATTTGTCGTACATCACTTGCTAGACACGATTTGCACCCGTAATAAGGTTTGCAAGTCCTTATTACGCATACACGCTGTATCGGCTCGTTAGTACAACAACCGTCTCGCTCGATGATATATGCAAACACAAACAAAATTCTACGCGATATAAACACACGCGAGAATTATTATCACATCACGATAGCATATTAATAATATTCGCATTACTAATATAAACGTTAGTCAACCTATAAACAAGGCACTAGCTAGAACCCATTCCGACCCGTACTCCTACAAGTCACGCAACAAATTAAGCACACACAAAAGTCTAAGTCTAGGCACCTATCTCAAGTCACCTAAATCCCTTAGACCATGCTCTGATACCACTTGAAACAACCCAACCCGTATTAAAACCGGCCC
Organism: Rutidosis leptorrhynchoides; assembly: GCF_046630445.1. Lineage (NCBI taxonomy): Eukaryota > Viridiplantae > Streptophyta > Magnoliopsida > Asterales > Asteraceae > Rutidosis > Rutidosis leptorrhynchoides. The sequence goes on from NC_092333.1 coordinate 169,383,202, forward strand.
ATAAAAATTTTTCCTTTTAATACGCGTTAAATAATACTTTAGGTCCCGTTACACATATTCCAAAACGTATTTGTTATCAAAGTAAGTTCATCGAACTTAAAACATACATTAATGATTTAAACTCCTTAATACAATGGTTCATTAATTAAATCGTAAACCGGTTATAATCATTATGACCCGACTAGTTACGTTTACACAAAACCGAGCATGGTGATTTGGGACTACGCTACCCAAATCCTAATCGAGTCCAAAAGCAAGATCTTCTAAAGCAACCTAGCCGAGATCTCTAATTCCCAAGCTTACCCGAGCTGCCAAGCATGCGAACCTATAAAAATATCAACAACGAGAGGGTAAGCTAACGCTTAGTGAGTGAGAATATACTACATACATATATATGCATAAAATGGACACGCCACAAAATAGCAAATACCGCATACCGGAGCATCCAAACATAAAGGCAAGCTAGTCTAAGCATACCGTAAGATCACTAAGCAATGAACTAAAGATACATCAACAAAATATAAGTTTGCCCATAACGATGTGAACAATGCCAATAAGCTACACCCGGAGGGTTAGCTACAACACGACAATACAACATTATATGTATACAATATATATGTATATATCTCTCGAATAACATAATTTGCTTACGCTTACAACACAATAACCATGGTTAACCAATCGTACAAGGGAACGATACTCGTAAGAGACCGTCGGAGTTCGTAACATCCATTAGCGTTACTTAAACACCGCGTAATCACTAATCCCCCGGGTGATGTCTTAAACACCGCGACTAATTCACCCCCATGACAATGTGGCGTCTTAAACACCGCGACGAATCCACACGCCAATCAAAATAATGAGTGGTGTCTTGAACACCGCGACAATTCCACTCCCATGACAATGTGGTGTCTTAACCACCGCGACAATACCACATGCCAATCAAACAATGAGTAGTGTCTTAAACACCGCGACACTACTACTCGTTACTTAGAATGTGGTGTCTTGAACACCGCGACAATACCACATTCATACTACACAAATAAATACATTATATACGTACACGCATAATTATTCCACTCACAATATTAACCCTTCGCCATTGGGGTTATATAATCCACATCACACGCCCATGTGATAGAGTACACGCAAGGTGTGCACCTCGTCAAAGATGGTCAACCAAAACGCACAACCGTGCCAATTGGACCTACACACAAGTCCATCAATCCACCTACATGTGAAGTGAGCTCTATAACCGAGAACCACTTCACCCGACCCGCACCCATCCTACACATACATATGCATATAGGATATTAACACTCACCTTAAGCCTTGATGAATGCAACCAAGTAATCCGCAACTCGTCAATGGAAAGTACCTATTCCATTATCACAAATTCAACAACACACTTAGATTGGATTTACAAACCAACCCAATTTGACACTTAATGCAAATTCGACCCAAATGTAATTCCAAGTACAAACCGCGCCCAAACTAACCAATAATTACTAACACGGGTGAAAATGGTCCTAATATGCCAAGTAAACCCAAACACAAGTGTTAAACACATGTCTCACCCATTTTGACACCAAAACCCTAATTTTGACCCATTAAGTGAAAATCTCACCGTTTACAAGTCTTGATACCAAAACACATTTAACTCGGTTTAATACTTCAACTTAATCCATTTTAAGTTTATAAACCTTAATAAATCAACAATTGGGTCAAAATCATCACCAAACCCTAATTTTGGCTCTAGTCAAAATTAGTCAACTCCAAGAACCCTAAATGTCCCCAAAACCTCAATAATCACTAATACTAGTGATTATACACCATTTACAAGTCTTACAAGCATGAACTTGCACACCAAACCCACGACCCGACATTAACAACAAAAAACCCGAATCTTGGTGCTAACCTTCAATTAACAACTAAATGGGTTTCACCTATGAATCATACAATCAAAAGCCCTAAACTTGAATGATGAACACGAAAATGAATTTCGGAGTTAGAGCTTACCACTAGTATCACCGTGTAGCTAAGAACGAGGAGAACACACTTGTCAACTACGCCAAGGATCAACTCCCGATCCTTCCTTTCCAAAAATCCTTTTGAAATCAAATGGGTGTTTGAGTTTGAGAGGAAAAATGAAAAGAAAAGGGAAATTAAAATGAGAAATGAAATGAATGGATGAGGTTAAATCCTCAAATCTGGCTCAAACGCGAAAAGACCAAATTGCCCTTGAACTTCATTTAAATTTACAAGAATCTGGTGCCAGTTCACACCATTCGCCGCGCCGCGGCCAAATTCGTCGCGCCGCGACGATTGCCTCGAACTGGTGACTTTGTTAACAAGCTTTCTGATCTTGATTTATTTGAAACGCCGCGCCGCGGCTCCCTTTGTCGCGCCGCGACACCCAACATGGCCTGACACATTTCTCGCATACAAGACTTTAACACCCAAACATGTATCGAACCCTTCATACGCCTGTCGTACATACACAATACACCTATAAATCATGTACGGGGAAAAATGGGGTGTTACATCAACGGCCATAACGGTTATGTTCCACAAGACCAAGGATGGAAAGTAGTCTTAGTAAAACCAGAATGCATGACTTGTTTATGGACTTATGAATTACGTGTTTTTATTGCCTTTGCTGAATGACTTGCGTATTAACTAGGATTATTGTCACAACTGTTTTGTATCAAAGTCATTGTGTGCTATATTTCATGCTATATGTAAAGTAGCGGTATTGTAAGTTTGCAAAATATTGTGTCCAAGAGCGTTCGAAGATGAAGAGGAGAAGATTGACGCATTTGTAAAAGGGTTACCAGAAAGGATTCAAGAAGATGTGAGTTCACACGAGCCCGTCTCCATACAAAAGGCAAATCGAATGGCTCACAAACTCATAAATCAGATTGAGGGAAGGATTAAAGAACAGGCAGCCTAAGAGGACAACACGAAACAAGTCAAGAGAAAGTGAGAGGAAAACAGTGACAAAAGTTACCAATACAACAACAACAACAATCACAACCACAATCGCAACAACTATCCCAACAACCGCAATATCAATCGCAACAACAACAATCACAATGCCAACAACAACTACAACAAGCGTCCCAACAACAATAACTTCACCAAACGTCCCAACAACAATAACAACCACATCAATCCCAATAGCAATCTCAATAACAACAATGACAACCACAATCAGAAAATTTCATGCTATAGGTGTGAAGAATATCATCCGGGTAAATTTTGTGAAGTAGTATGTACCAAATGTAATAGGAAGGGTCATGATGCAACGAAGTGTGAAGCATTCGGACCAGTGACTAAAAGAACAAATACTGCCCACATTATTTGTTTCGGATGCGGAAAGAAGGGCCACTACAAAACTATGTGCCCAAACCAGGGAAATAATAATGGGCAAAGCCGTGGGAGAGTTTTTAATATTAATGCGGAAGAAGCGCAGGAAGACCCGGAGCTTGTTACGGGTACGTTTCTTATCAATGAAAAACCTGCTTATGTTTTATTTGATTCGGGTGCGGATAGAAGGATTTTTGTGCTAAATTAAGTGGTCCATTGACGCCTATGAATAATAAATTTTTACTCGAATTAGCAAACAGTAAATTAATTTCGGCAGATAAAATATGTCGGAATCGAGAAATTAAAATGGTTAGTGAAACGTTTAAGATTGATTTGATACCAGTAGAGTTAGGAAGTTTTGATGTAATAATTGGCATGGACTGGTTGAAAAAGGAGAAAGTAGAGATCGTATGTTACAAAAATGCAATTCGCATTGTACGAGAAGAAGGAAAACTGATAATGCTAAAAACGAACATATATTTCATAGCATTATTCCTCAAGAAAGACAAGCTTTTAGTTGCAATTGTTCTATTTACAAGTGATATTCGTTTAAATAATAAAAGGTGAAGACAAAAGACAGATTCGACGAATTGAAGACGCAAACGACCAAAAAGCTCAAAAGTACAAAAGACAATCAAAAAGGTTCCAATTATTGATAAGAAACGTCTCGAAATTACAAGAGTACAAGATTCAAAACGCAAAGTACAAAATATAAAATTGTACGCAAGGACGTTCGAAAATCCGGAACCGGGACCAGTGTCAACTCTTAACGCTCGACGCAACGGACTAAAAATTACAAGTTAACTATGTATATAAATATAATCTAATATATAATTAATTATATTAATTATATATATATTATATTTAAATATAAAAAACCGTCGGCAGAGAAAACTCCAAGGACTGAGCTGTAAATACTATCTCCGCGACTCGCGGAGTTTGAAGGGGTTTTTTCCGCGAGTCGCGGAGCCCCAAATTTCAACTCTGGCTATAAAGCAAACCGAATTCTGATCAAATTTCATAATCTTTTTCTCTCTTCTCTATCTATATCGTATATATTTATATTTATATTTTAATTTTAATTTTAATTTTAATTATAATTCTAATAATAAGGGTATGTTAGCGAATGTTGTAAAGGTGTAAGTCGAAATTCTGTCCGTGTAACGCTACGCTATTTTTAATCATTGTAAGTTATGTTCAACCTTTTTATATTAATGTCTCGTAGCTAAGTTATTATTATGCTTATTTAAAACGAAGTAATCATGATGTTGGGCTAATTACTAAAATTGGGTAATTGGGCTTTGTACCATAATTGGGGTTTGGACAAAAGAACGACACTTGTGGAAATTAGACTATGGGCTATTAATGGGCTTTATATTTGTTTAATTAAATGAGAGTTTGTTAATGTTAATATAAAGATTTACAATTGGGCGTCCCTATAAATTACCATATACACTCGATCGGACACGATGGGCGGGGTATTTATATGTACGAATAATCGTTCATTTTACCGGACACGGGAATGGATTAATAGCCACTAGAATAATTAAAACAGGGGTGAAATTACATTCAAGGGTAATTGGTGTAATTGTTAACAAAGTAGTAAAACCTTGGTTTACACGCAGTCGATAACCTGGTGTATTCATTAAACAAAGTATTAAAACCTTGTTACAATTCGAATCCCCAATTAGTTGGAATATTTAACTTCGGGTATAATAATAATTTGACGAGGACACTCGCACTTTATATTTATGACTGATGGACTGTTATGGACAAAAACCAGACGGACATATTAAATAATCCAGGACAAAGGACAATTAACCCATAGGCATAAAACTAAAATCAACACGTCGAACATCATGATTACGGAAGTTTAAATAAGCATAATTCTTTTATTTCATATTTAATTTCCTTTATTTTATATTTAATTGCACTTCTAATTATCGCACTTTTATTTATTGTTATTTAATCGCACTTTTAATTATCGTACTTTTTAATTATCGCAATTTTATTTTATCGCATTTTTATTATTCGCAATTTCATTATCGTTATTTACTTTACGCTTTAATTTAAGTCTTGTATTTATTTTATATTTTACATTAGGTTTTAACTGCGACTAAAGTTTTAAAATCGACAAACCGGTCATTAAACGGTAAAAACCCCCCTTTATAATAATAATATTACTTATATATATGTTTGTATTTTTATAAAAGTAAACTAATATAGCGTTGAGCTTTGTTTAAAGATTTCCCTGTGGAACGAACCGGACTTACTAAAAACTACACTACTGTACGATTAGGTACACTGCCTATAAGTGTTGTAGCAAGGTTTAAGTATATCCATTCTATAAATAAATAAATATCTTGTGTAAAATTGTATCGTATTTAATAGTTTTTCCTAGTAAAATATAAACTATTTTATATACTACCCCGCTGCACATCAAGTATTTTTGGCGCCGCTGCCGGGGAACTATCTTAAAAGCCGGAAGCGCAACGCTAATATATATAAAAAAAAAAAAGATTTTTAGTTACTTTTATTAAAAAGTCGTTTTTGTAAAAATACGTTTTAATTATTCAAAAATATAAAAAGAAGAAAAAAAACAAAAATATATGTATTTTTAAGATTTTGTAAATATTTAAGTTTTATAAGTTTCTTTATTTCTATTTTAGTTTATAAAAATATAAGTTTTATTTTAAAACCTTTTATTTATTTAAAAACAGAAAACAAAAAAAAAATAAAGAAAAACGCGTAAAAATTGAAAGCTGTCAACTGAATTTCTGAACCCCGCGACTCGCGGGGTTTTCTTCATTAATCACCGCAACTCGCGGAGCTTCTCTGACACGCGCACAGGAAACCCTAATCGAGCATTAATTACGGTAATTATTAATTATTATTATTAAAACCTAATTATTATTATTATTATTATTAGTTTTATTTTTATTTTTACTTTTTATTTAATTTATGTATTTAGTATTAATTAGTTTTATTAAAATTGTAAAATTAGTAGTTTTATAAAATAAATAATATAAAAATAATATTTTTATAAAAATTGTACTTTTTACAACTTTTTGTATATTTTTATATTTTGTCCCTTTTTAATCATTGTAGCGTAATATTTGTATTTTTAGCTCATATTTAATTTTAAACTTAGTTTTTGCTTTAGTTATTTTTACTCCTAGATTTTTAGGCTTTGCCGTAGAATTCCTTAAGTACTTTTTCTTTAGACTAAGATTTAGGTGCTTTAGAATTTTGCGACGCCTTTTTAAGTTTTAGTTTCTTTTTAAGTTATTTCCATTTGGGATTTAGTTTTTCCTGTAAGCTTTAATATTTTTAGACACCTTTTACTATGTATCAATTGTCATTCCAATTAGTAATTTCAATTTGCGATTATAATTTTAAGTTAGTTGTAGTAATAAGGTTAGGTTAGTCAAGTATTTTTAAGTTTTTATAAGTTTCTTTTATTTTTCCGTCACCTTTTATTTTTCAACCATTTTTTTTTTCTTTTTCGACCTTTTTCGACGAACTCTTTGTCTTTCTTATTTCTCGCTATTCTAGTTTTTAGGACTTAGAATTTTTTCTACTTCTTATCTAAATTTCTTAAAATTACGAAAATTTATTTTAAGTGGTTAAATTAATAGACATCAAAATTTTCTGGTTCGTAGTAATAGTTGGATTTGTACGTGGACCGGGTTATTGGAGCCAAACAGTCCTCAATTATATTGAGACCAAACGAATCCTGCCCCTCTGCTGCATCTTTTGGCTATTCGAAACGTGGGCAAAATCAGAAAAGTCTATTGATTGGATAACTTATTATAATTTTTCTTTCCTTTTAAAAACTAATAGGATATTCAGTGAATGCACCGAGCAAGACGTTCATCACCTTTTGTACGTTCACCACCTGTAACTCGATCAAGACATCGTTTAACAAATATAACCGCCGTTGATTTTTCTTTAGAATCGTCATCCAGTCGACCAAGTACTTCAGTTCAAATTTCCGATAATCCATTTTTTGAACCCGACCTCACAATTGAGAATCCAGAGAATATTCAGGAACGGTTCGTAGATCCTGAACCACTAAACTTTCCTCCGGAACCACCAATCATTCAAACAGAGATTGTTGAGGAACGAACTATTAAATCAGAATCATCTAGTGATACCGATTCAACAAATTCAATTATGGAGAATCTGGAACCTTTAAGTATGGAAGACCGAATGAGAGCTAAACGCACTGGCCAAGGTCACGCAATTACTCATCCAGACATTAATGCGCCAGATTATGAAATCAAAGGACAAATTCTACACATGGTGACTAATCAATGCCAATTTAGTGGTGCGCCGAAGGAAGATCCAAATGAACATCTACGTACCTTTAATAGGATCTGCACACTATTTAAAATCCGAGAAGTGGAGGATGAACAGATATATCTCATGTTATTTCCCTGGACTTTAAAGGGAGAAGCCAAAGATTGGTTGGAATCGTTACCTGAAGGGGCGATCGATACATGGGACGTTTTAATTGACAAATTTCTTAAACAATTCTTTCCTGCATCTAAAGCCGTAAGACTTCAAGCAGAAATTGTTACGTTCACACAGAAACCAAATGAAACTCTATATGAGGCGTGGACAAGATATGGAAAGTTGTTAAGAGGATGTCCGCAACATGGTTTAGACACCTGTCAAATAGTACAAATATTCTACCAAGGATGCGACATCACTACAAGAAAAGACATAGATATAGCAGCTGGTGGTTCTATTATGAAGAAAACCGAAACTGATGCTTACAAAATTATTGATAATACTGCTTCCCACTCTCATGAGTGGCATCAAGAAAAAGACATCATTAGATCATCTAAAGCAGCTAGAGCCGATTCTAGCCATGATTTAGATTCCATTTCGGCAAAGATAGATGCTTTCGAGAGACGAATGGAAAAGATGACTAAAGATATTCATGCTATACGAATTAGTTGTGAGCAGTGTGGAGGACCACATTTGACAAAAGATTGTCTCAGTATTGAATTAACAATGGAACAAAGAGAGAATATTTCATACATAAACCAAAGGCCTGGAAATAATTATCAGAATAATTATCAACCGCCAAGACCGATTTACAATCAAAACCAGAATTATAATCGAAATATTCCATACAACAACCAACAAGGTCCTAGCAATCAACAAGTATCCAATAATACTTATAATCAGCAAAGACCGAATTTTCAAAACAAACCACCACAACAAACCGATGATAAAAAGCCGAATTTAGAAGATATGATGACGAAGCTAGTTGAAAGTCAAACGCAGTTTTTCACATCTCAGAAACAAACCAATGAACAAAATGCTCAAGCATTTAGAAATCAACAAGCTTCTATTCAAAATCTGGAATAAGAAGTGAGTAACCTAGCAAGGTTAATAGGTGAAAGAAAACCGGGAAGTCTACCTAGTGATACAAATGCTAACCCACGGAATGAAACAGCTAAAGCCATTACCACAAGAAGTGGTACAACACTTAAACCACCTGAAATACCTGTAACTTCTGATAAAACTATTCCTACTCCACAAGAACCACAACCTGATCAAGATAAGGAAAAAGAACCGGTAGTTGAAAAGGTTAATGAAGATAACACAGTTAAGGATAAACCTTATGTTAAACCATACCAACCACCACTTCCTTACCCGAGTAAAATGAAGAAAGAAAAACTTGAAGCCGAGCAATCCAAATTCTTGGATATGTTTAAACAGATAAATGTAAATCTTCCTTTCATTGATGTGATTTCAGGAATGCCAAGATATGCTAAATTCTTGAAAGATCTAATCACGAATAGAAAGAAAATGGAAGAACTCTCGGCTGTCACTATGAATGCAAATTGTTCAGCAGTGCTGTTGAATAAGATACCAGAAAAATTATCTGATCCAGGAAGTTTCACAATTCCATGTTTTCTGGGTAGTCTTAGTTCAATAGAAGCATTGGCAGACTTAGGTGCTAGTATAAATCTAATGCCGTATTCACTATACGCTAAACTAGACCTTGGAGAATTGAAACCAACAAGAATAAGTATACAACTAGCCGACCGATCAGTAAAATATCCTAGAGGGATAATGGAGAACATGCTAGTTAAAGTTGGTACTTTAGTATTTCCAGTAGATTTTGTTGTTTTGGACATGGAAGAAGATTCTCAAGTTCCTCTCATATTAGGAAGACCATTCTTAAACACGGCTAAAGCAATGATAGACGTGTTCGGTAAGAAACTGACCCTAAGTATAGAGGATGAGAGTGTTACCTTTTCAGTTGATAGAGCAATGCAACAACCGCAATCTGCAGATGATACATGTTATTATATTCAAACTATAGATGCACATGCAGAATTATTAGAAGAATTTCTAGAATTACAAGGAACAGGAGAATGTTCTTTAGGAGAAGGTAATGAACCAATTGATGAAGCTGAAATGTTAGCTACACTTATAGCTAATGGATATGAACCAACAACAGAAGAAATTCAAATGCTAAAAGAAGAAGACAGATATCGATATAAATCATCGATAGAAGAACCTCCGAAATTAGAGTTAAAGCCACTTCCAAACCATTTGGAATACGCTTATTTACATGGTGAATCTGAATTACCTGTAATAATATCGTCTTCTCTTACTGAAAATGAGAAATCACAACTCATTTCTGTGTTGAAAGCTCATAAACCAGCCATTGCATGGAAGATTCATGATATTAAAGGAATAAGTCCTTCGTATTGCACACATAAAATCCTTATGGAAGAAGGTCATAAAACGTATGTGCAACGCCAACGAAGACTAAATCCTAATATGCAAGATGTAGTTAAGAAAGAGATTATTAAACTGCTAGATTCAGGTTTGATATATCCAATTTCTGATAGTCCATAGGTAAGCCCAGTTCAATGCGTACCTAAGAAGGGTGGCATGACTGTCATTACAAATGAGAAAAATGAGCTTATTCCTACTAGGACTGTAACAGGATGGCGTGTATGTATTGATTATAGAAAATTAAATGACGCCACCAGAAAAGATCACTTTCCCTTACCTTTCATAGATCAAATGTTGGAAAGATTAGCCGGAAATAGTTACTATTGTTTTCTAGATGGATTTTCCGGATATTTTCAAATTCCAATAGCACCCGAAGATCAAGAGAAAACCACATTCACGTGCCCTTATGGTACTTTTGCTTACAAAAGAATGCCATTTGGACTTTGTAACGCCCCTGCAACCTTTCAAAGGTGTATGATGGCGATTTTTCATGACATGATAGAAGAATGCATGGAAGTATTCATGGATGACTTTTCAGTCTTCGGTGATACATTTAAATCATGTCTAGTTAATCTGGAACGAATGCTAATTAGATGCGAAAAATCAAATCTAGTACTTAATTGGGAGAAATGCCATTTCATGGTTAAAGAAGGCATCGTTCTTGGACATAAAATTTCAAAAGAAGGGATTGAAGTGGATAGAGCTAAAGTAGATGTAATTGCTAAACTTCCACATCCCACCAATGTTAGAGGAGTTAGGAGTTTTCTAGGGCATGCCGGTTTTTACCGACGTTTTATAAAAGATTTTTCTAAAATTGCCACTCCTATGAATAAACTCCTAGAAAAGGATGCGCCATTCATCTTTTCAGATGAATGTATCAAATCTTTTAATATTCTTAAAGAAAAACTCACTAATGCACCGATCATGATAACACCAAATTGGAATCTACCATTTGAACTAATGTGCGATGTAAGTGATTTTGCAATGGGAGCCGTTTTAGGACAAAGGATTGAAAAACGATTTCAACCTATATATTATGCTAGTAAGACATTACAAGGAGCACAAACGAACTATACAACTACTGAAAAAGAACTCCTTGCTATTGTCTTTGCTTTTGACAAATTTCGATCATATCTCGTTCTAGCAAAAACGGTGGTCTATACCGACCATTCTGCTCTTAGATACCTATTTTCAAAACAAGATGCTAAACCAAGATTAATCCGTTGGATCTTACTCTTACAAGAGTTTGATATTGAAATCCGAGATAAAAGAGGAGCAGAAAATCTCGCCGCTGATCATCTTTCTCGTCTTGAAAATCCCGAATTAGAAGTTCTAAATGAATCGGCCATACAAGACAACTTTCCTGATGAATATCTATTGAAGATAGATTATAAAGAAATCCCATGGTTTGCAGACTATGCAAACTACTTAGTTTGTGGATTCCTTGAAAAAGGATTATCGTACCAAAGACGAAAGAAATTCTTCAGTGATATAAAACACTATTTCTGGGAAGATCCACATCTGTTTAAAAGTTGTCCCGATGGAATAATACGCCGATGTGTATTTGGAGATGAAGCTAGTAAAATTTTAAACCATTGTCACACAGGACCAACAGGAGGGCATTATGGGCCTCAACTAACAGCAAGAAAAGTTTATGAAGCTGGATTCTATTGGCCTACAATTTACAAAGACGCAAAGCTTCTTTGCAAATCCTGTGATGCATGTCAAAGGGCCGGAAAAATAAGTCAACGTGATGAAATGCCACAAAATGTCATCCAAGTATGTGAAGTATTTGACATTTGGGGTATTGACTTTATGGGTCCATTTCCAAAATCTCATAATAATTTATATATACTCGTAGCCATTGATTATGTATCTAAATGGGCGGAAGCACAAGCTCTCCCAACTAACAATGCACGAGTTGTAGTCAACTTTTTAAAACGTCTTTTTGCAAGGTTTGGAACACCGAAAGCTTTAATAAGTGATCGGGGTACTCATTTCTGTAATAATCAACTTGAGAAAGTTCTTAAAAGATATGGAGTAACTCATAAAATCTCCACCGCATATCATCCACAAACAAGTGGACAAGTTGAAAATACCAACCGAGCTTTAAAACGTATTCTAGAGAAAACCGTAGGATCAAATTCGAAGGAATGGTCCATTAAATTGGAGGATGCACTCTGGGCTTTTAGAACAGCCTACAAAACTCCAATTGGAACCACACCTTTTAGACTTGTTTATGGAAAAGCATGTCATCTTCCAGTAGAAATTGAACACAAAGCATTTTGGGCTTTGAAGACATGTAATCTTGATTTACATGAAGCCGGACGTCTACGATTAAGTCAACTAAACGAATTAGAAGAATTAAGACATGAAGCATACGAAAATTCGTTAATCTATAAAGAAAGAACGAAGAAATGGCATGATAAAAGAATCAGAAGATCAAAGGAATTTAAAGAAGGAGACAGAGTTCTTCTTTTCAATTCACGATTCAAGCTATTTCCTGAAAAATTGAAATCAAGATGGTCTGGACCATTCATAGTCAAAAGAGTTTTCTCATACGGAACGATAGAATTGATAAATTCGAATGGGATTGAATTTAAAGTTAATGGTCACAGAGTTAAACATTACATACATGGTCCGATGGAAGTCGACAACGAAGTTAATCACAATTTCGACACCACAGCTAACTAAGTGTGGGGAGAATCAAGTCTTTAAAGGATAATATGTATTTCTGTTAGAGTTAGATTGTCTGTTTTCGTGTAATTCTCGAAAATGGAACCCGTATGGTCTTTCCCTAGCAGACCCTAAAGAACTAGTCTTCTCCCCCCATTCTGAATTTTTATTTTTTTTAGGTTTTTACGAAATGAAGACTACCTGTGAACTAAACCATGGTCTAATGCTACACGCTTTGATCACTAAAAGAAATAATGACATACTACCGAGTGAAATAGTATCAGTAATCAGAGAAAGAATGGACGGAGTTAGAAAAGAATCCAGATGCGAAGATAATAAGTTACAATTTGGTAAAGGAAAATCAAAATCCGCAGCGAAAAGAAGAGCACGACACCTAGAAAGATGTCACAAATGCGGAAAATGGTCACATGGAGGTAAATGTTGAAATAATCAAACCTATTCAAATACCGAATTTGTTACTTTATGCAGAGACGGACCGTTCATATGTTTAGAAGAAAAGACACTGAATGCTCGAGGTTACGCCTATGTAGCCATGGAAAACCAATTAAACCGACTATCTTATGAATGGAATAGATCATATAACTAAGAAATCTATTTCACAGGTATGTCTGTACAGTTTTTAGTTTTTATTTTTATTTTTAACCTTTTGATAATAAACGCTAATTTGTTCGCTAAAAAGTATTAAATTGGTATTGAATAAAATTAGGTTTGGCGACCGAAATTATTGATATCATTCAAAAATTTATTACATCACTGCGAAATTTAACGTTTATTCTTAAGGTATAAATATCTTTAAACAATCAACCCAAAATATTTCAAAAATTCGTCATGAGTTAAATTAGGTCTTGGAACCGAAATTACTTTACCGAAAAGAGGGGCGCATATTTTTGATAATATTTGATTGATTAAAGTGGGATAAAAAGAAAAAAAAAAGATTTTTAATTTTATTTTTACCATGTTTTTTAAAAATTAATATTTAAATCTTAAATTAATATTGTAAAATTTTGTAAAAACAATATATTTAAAATTGTAAAATTAATATAAGTTTGATATGAATTTATGAATTTTTAAAATTAAATTTGGTGTGAATTTTTAATTTTTAAAATATGAATTTTTAATTTTATGCATTTCAAATTTTGAGTTTGGTGTGAATTTTTAATATTAATTTTGAATTTTATATTTAAGTTGTGTGAATTTAAAAACAAAAAATTTACTTTATCTCATTAAGTTAAGAATATGATTTTTAAAATTCGTCGTAAGTTGAAGACTAGGTCTTTGAACCGAAATTGCTTTACCCGAGGGAGGGACGAGAACTTTTATTATCATTATTTTTAATCTTATTGATTTAAAGTATGCCAAAAACATTAAAAAACCCAAAAATCTTAGCTTTTAAAACAATCGCTACAAAAATACAAATTTTAAAATTTTGTCGAAGGACGGACTAGGACATCGATCCGAAACGACCTCGTCCTAAATAACAAGGGAAACAAAATTTTAAAATTAATTTCTTAATTGTTTTCAAAAGTTAATGATTATAAAAAAAAAAAAAAAAAAAAAAAAAAAAATACCAAACTCCGCGACTCGCGGAGTTTGGAGCCTAAATCTCCGCGACTCGCGGAGGGACCAAAATCCAGAAAAAAAATAAAAGAGCTGCACGATCAGTACACTTCACCACACAAAAACAACTCGAATTCTGCTGCGAAAAACCCCGAAAAACCACCCAAAAACACCCCAAAAATCCCAATTTTTAACCGTTAATCACCAAATTTTTTGCTAAAATCGTGTTGAGAAGGATGCTATCTAAGAATTACTCAAGAAAAACGGTAAATTTCTACACCTAAACACCATTAATTCGAAATTAGGTGTTCTTGAGCTATTTTTTCCCCAATTTGATTTTGATGCTTTTTAGTGTAATTAGACTTAAATTGTTTATGTATTATGCTTGTATAACCTAGATTGATGCTGTTTAACATGATTAGAAGCCTTAAACTTCAAATTTTGAGTAATCTAGGGTTTGTGTTCTTGAGCAATTTGGGGCTTTTCGATATAAACAGGTTATGGCCGATTTTTGTCATGAATTGTTGCTAAATTGAGTAGTGTAACATGTCTAGGTAGTTAAATGATCCAAACTTTGAGCCTAAACATGATTTTGAGAATTAAAGTGGACTTTTTCAAGTCTAAAATTCATGAACTTGATTTTTGAAAGATAATGCCATTTGAGACTTGTTTAATTGCTAGTAATGATTATTTTGACATGTTATTTGAGTTGAATGCTTATGAACTTGGCGAAAATTTTCGTATATGCTTATTTGAAAAAGTGTAGATGTGATAAAAATGTGAAAATAAGCTTAAGTTTGATATAAATTGATAATGTCATTGTAATTATTTTGATTGATGATTTTGCTGACACTAATGCATATTTGGATGCACAAAATTTGTGTTTGATGTGTTTTGCAGAATGAAAGGGGTGAATCTTCATCCCAAGCCCGCAATGCTCCTGCCGAGAATTTGGAACAACAGGAGGTAGATAACTACTACAAGCAGGATGTACCTCATCCAGTCATGACCTTTTCCGATATGCATTTGGAAGAGTTGCACCCGAACCTGAGATTTGACAGACTTTGGATAGATTATCCAAAATATCAACGGGGTTTGCATACTCTTCATTCCAAGGTTGTTGAGGTACCGAGGGTCATAGAATGGGGACCCTTAGAAGCTGTAGAATTGGCCGGGCCAATTAGGGAATTACTTGTACAGAGGTATGGTAATTCTTCTTTTAATGACTGGATATGTTTATTCACCATACGCAGACCTGTATATAAAGTATGGTGTGAAGAGTTGTTATGTAGTATAGAGTTGAATGATCGGGTAGCTAGTTTAACCGATCGTTCTTTTATTAGATTTTTGTTAGGCGGTTCGATGCGCCACATGTCTTTACTGGACATGGCTCAGGCTTTACGTATATATACGCCTGAGGAATTAGCGTCTGCCGATTGTAGAGGATTGATACTAAACGGTAGAAAGATAGATGAGAATTTTGATACACACGATGTGTGGAGTCAAATGACAAGCCATCACCGTTTCAAAGGGGGAAACTACTCTTATTTGGATATAGATAGAGCCGAATTAAGAGTAATACATAGGTTTTTAGCTAATTCGATTACACAAAGGGGTAAAAACAAAGAAAAGGTAAATGAACAAGATTTGTTTTACCATATGTGTATTCGAGACCCACAGAGCGCTGTAAGTATACCATATTGTGTGGGTTATTATTTATCAGCTATGGTTCGGGGGATGCATCCACATAGCATAATAGGAGGTGGTATTTTTATTACTTTGATTGGTGAATATCTCGGTGTGGATATAAGTCGGGGGGGATTATTACTAGAAGAGCCGGAACCCCGCGACACTATAGGTTTAAATGTATACCATGGTGCGAAAGTTTTGAAGAGGCGAAATAACGCCGCAGTACGATACCATGGTAGACATCCACAGGTGGAGAGAAACCAGCAGCAAGGTAATGTAGGAGGGGGGAATGAGATGCAAGAAATGCATAGGTTTATAGCTTCTCAGGAATACGAAAATGCTAGACAGAGAGCATTTGAAGATTGGCAAGTTCATCAGAACCAGATCATAGCGCATTGCCAACATATAGGTAGAAACTATATTCCTACACCGAAACCCATCTTCCCTCCTTGGTCGATAGAGATGCAGCCACCATATCCTACGTATGACCCTGCCGAAGCATTCTATAGCACTTATGGTTATGCCTGGAACCCCTATTGGTACCAATATCATCCTTAGTTTACTTATTATTATTATTTTTTTTTTTTGTAATTTGTAATTATTGATACATTTAATATTTTTGTTAATATTGTAATCATTTTTATAATTATCTAACTTTTATTCTTAGATTTTAATAATTTTTGAATGTGGGGTAATATACCAAACTTCAAAAATATGTATATATGTTTGCAGTTTATCTTATGTACACAACAGGGTAAAACAACGCATTTTCAAAGACTGGCATTAAGTTCAGCAAAAGCAACTAATTTTGACGACAAGATGCAAAATATATGTGAAATAACAACAAGACGGAATGAACAAATGATGTGCACCATTTATCATTCAGCAAACAAACGCCAATATATTTGGAAACTTTGGTAAAAATTTAATCATTTTCACACAAATCACCCTCAATAATTTAAATTGTTACTGATTTCTTGCAAATGAGGGCATTGCAAGATCTTAAGTGTGGGAAGGGGTTAAATTCTTTCGGATTTTAACATTTTTTACTTTATACACTTGGTTACCATTAAAAATACTAGTAAAGCAGTAGTTGTATTAGAATCTAGTGCTCTCTGATAAAAAAGAACAGCCCTAGTCTTATATACTGACTACCCAATTCTAGTAAAATTTTTCAAAATTTTCAATTAAATGAATTCAAAATCATGTTTATACATATTTATGAACGATAAAACTAGGTTTTAACACCGAAATTATTGTTATCTCAGAAAGAACATAAATTAAGAAACAAACTAAAATGTCAAAATTCATTTAAAATGGAATAGAGGACGATAAAAAGGAAAATAAAAGCCAAGTGTGGGAAAATTTACCAAGTTATTTTAAACATATGTCACATATATCTGTAACAAATAACTGAAAATAATTTTGCTTTGGACTAAACTAAACTGTTTTACCCGATGAAAGAAAAGAAAAGATGGATCTACACGATGAATCAATTCCATCACTAAAAGGAAGTAAAGTCTTCCGAAAAAGACACGCGCTTCTTGATTTAGGTCATGAAGTTGTCGTCCAGACCAGCTGTAGGTTGACGAAAAATCTAGAAAAGTCATCACTAAAATCAGCAGGAAATCCACGGACCTCAGCATTAAACAGGGTCGCCAAGTGGTCAGATTTATCCTAACCATGAGAAGGATTTATCTCGTACAATGGGGGGGCACCATGCAAATTAGCTGGAAAAGACTAATGAATCAGATCCCCAGAAAGGATAATCTCCTTAAAGATTAAAAATCAGCTTTTAAGACTGATATTACTCAATCCTAGAGATTGACCTTAAAGATTGAGAATTACAAACTCATGGAATTCGATGATATCTAAACTCGAGCTTAAACGAGAAAATATTTTGATCAAAAATTACAAACCGATTTGTTTTCTGAAAACCCTATTTTCAATGCGTTCATTACCATTGAACGTAAAATCCTAGGAATTCACCTGGAATTCATTAGGTCACCTGAACTAAATCGGGTGTCAACCGTAAGAACGGTGGTTGCATAGTGGTCAAAGACAGGACCTTGTGCCATACCGAAAAATTATAAGGGTGAGCTTTACTATTGCTCCTACCAAGGATAGTAATTGCGTCCGACACGTTATAGACCATAATCAAAAGCATGTCACGGGACATTGCCTTAAACAGTTGCTTGTTCAACGCTTTCCTTTCAACCGGACGGTAGTTTACCGAAAGGTAATATACGGGACAAGTAAACTGGACGTGTTGCTTTCCAAATACAAGGTTAGCAAGTGGGTGACACAAAATCGCAAGTTTTGAGCTAAAATTTTCAAATCTGAAACCCACCAAACCCACAAAAATATTTTGCAAACACCGGTAAAGGGTTATTCCGGAAAACTTATCTAGGGTAAAAACTAGATTTAATTTTCAAAAGATCAAATGTTTTCATAAAGATTCAATTTCCTTAATGGATCTAAATTTTTATAGTCATGTGGGACTGTAAACCATATCGTTACTACCATTGTTTATACCGCCGTATAGAAATCACTGATGTACAAAGTGTGAAGAATAAAGAAGTGATTCTAGTATTTCAAGACGATATTGCTTGAGGACAAGCAACGCTCAAGTGTGGGAATATTTGATAATGCTAAAAACGAACATATATTTCATAGCATTATTCCTCAAGAAAGACAAGCTTTTAGTTGCAATTGTTCTATTTACAAGTGATATTCGTTTAAATAATAAAAGGTGAAGACAAAAGACAGATTCGACGAATTGAAGACGCAAACGACCAAAAAGCTCAAAAGTACAAAAGACAATCAAAAAGGTTCCAATTATTGATAAGAAACGTCTCGAAATTACAAGAGTACAAGATTCAAAACGCAAAGTACAAAATATAAAATTGTACGCAAGGACGTTCGAAAATCCGGAACCGGGACCAGAGTCAACTCTTAACGCTCGACGCAACGGACTAAAAATTACAAGTTAACTATGTATATAAATATAATATAATATATAATTAATTATATTAATTATATATATATTATATTTATATATAAAAAACCGTCGGCAGAGAAAACTCCAAGGACTGAGCTGTAAATACTATCTCCGCGACTCGCGGAGTTTGAAGGGGTTTTTGCCGCGAGTCGCGGAGCCCCAAATTTCAACTCTGGCTATAAAGCAAACCGAATTCTGATCAAATTTCATAATCTTTTTCTCTCTTCTCTATCTATATCGTATATATTTATATTTATATTTTAATTTTAATTTTAATTTTAATTATAATTCTAATAATAAGGGTATGTTAGCGAATGTTGTAAAGGTGTAAGTCGAAATTCTGTCCGTGTAACGCTACGCTATTTTTAATCATTGTAAGTTATGTTCAACCTTTTTATATTAATGTCTCGTAGCTAAGTTATTATTATGCTTATTTAAAACGAAGTAATCATGATGTTGGGCTAATTACTAAAATTGGGTAATTGGGCTTTGTACCATAATTGGGGTTTGGACAAAAGAACGACACTTGTGGAAATTAGACTATGAGCTATTAATGGGCTTTATATTTGTTTAATTAAATGAGAGTTTGTTAATGTTAATATAAAGATTTACAATTGGGCGTCCCTATAAATTACCATATACACTCGATCGGACACGATGGGCGGGGTATTTATATGTACGAATAATCGTTCATTTTACCGGACACGGGAATGGATTAATAGCCACTAGAATAATTAAAACAGGGGTGAAATTACATTCAAGGGTAATTGGTGTAATTGTTAACAAAGTAGTAAAACCTTGGTTTACACGCAGTCGATAACCTGGTGTATTCATTAAACAAAGTATTAAAACCTTGTTACAATTCGAATCCCCAATTAGTTGGAATATTTAACTTCGGGTATAATAATAATTTGACGAGGACACTCGCACTTTATATTTATGACTGATGGACTGTTATGGACAAAAACCAGACGGACATATTAAATAATCCAGGACAAAGGACAATTAACCCATAGGCATAAAACTAAAATCAACACGTCGAACATCATGATTACGGAAGTTTAAATAAGCATAATTCTTTTATTTCATATTTAATTTCCTTTATTTTATATTTAATTGCACTTCTAATTATCGCACTTTTATTTATTGTTATTTAATCGCACTTTTAATTATCGTACTTTTTAATTATCGCAATTTTATTTTATCGCATTTTTATTATTCGCAATTTCATTATCGTTATTTACTTTACGCTTTAATTTAAGTCTTGTATTTATTTTATATTTTACATTAGGTTTTAACTGCGACTAAAGTTTTAAAATCGACAAACCGGTCATTAAACGGTAAAAACCCCCCTTTATAATAATAATATTACTTATATATATGTTTGTATTTTTATAAAAGTAAACTAATATAGCGTTGAGCTTTGTTTAAAGATTTCCCTGTGGAACGAACCGGACTTACTAAAAACTACACTACTGTACGATTAGGTACACTGCCTATAAGTGTTGTAGCAAGGTTTAAGTATATCCATTCTATAAATAAATAAATATCTTGTGTAAAATTGTATCGTATTTAATAGTTTTTCCTAGTAAAATATAAACTATTTTATATACTACCCCGCTGCACATCAAAAACCCTTAATGGTATACGGAGAAAAGAGCAACGCGAAGCTAAATCTTATTAGTAATTTGAAGGCGCAAAAGCTAATAAGAAAAGGTTGCTATGCTGTGCTAGCACATGTCGAGAAAGTACAAACCGAAGATAAGAACATCAATGATGTTCCCGTCGCAAAAGAATTTCCCGATGTATTTCCGAATGAATTACCGGGACTACCTCCACACCGATCTGTTGAATTTCAAATAGATCTTGTACCAGGAGCTCCACCAATAGCTCATGCTCCATACAGACTCGCACCCAGCGAAATGAAGGAACTCTAAAGTCAATTACAAGAACTTTTAGAGCGTGGTTTCATTCGACCAAGCACATCACCGTGGGGAGCTCCTGTTTTGTTTGTCAAGAAGAAAGATGGTACATTCAGGTTGTGTATCGACTACCGAGAGTTGAACAAGCTTACCATCAAGAACCGTTACCAACTACCGAGAATCGACGACTTATTTGATCAATTACAAGGCTCGTCGGTTTATTCGAAGATCTATTTACGTTCCGGGTATCATCAAATGCGGGTGAAGGAGGATGATATTCCAAAGACTGCTTTTAGGACGCGTTACGGTCATTACGAGTTTATGGTTATGCCATTTGGATTGACTAACACACCAGCTGTGTTCATGGACCTCATGAACCGTGTGTGTGGGCCATATCTCGATAAGTTTGTCACTGTTTTTATCAATGACATACTTATTTACTCAAAGAATGAGCAAGAGCACGAAAAATATTTGAGAAAAGTGCTAGAGTTGTTGAGGAAAGAAAAACTGTACGCTAAGTTTTCAAAGTGTGTATTTTGGTTAGAAGAAGTTCAATTCCTCGGTCACATAGTGAACAAAGAAGGTATTCAGGTGGATCCGGCAAAGATTGAAACTGTTAAAAAATGGAAAACCCCGAAAACTCTGAAACATATACGCCAATTTTTAGGACTAGCTGGTTACTACAGAAGATTCATCCAAGATTTTTCCAAAATAGCAAAACCCTTGACTGCATAAACGCATAAAGGAAAGAAATTCGAATGGAAGAATGAGCAGGAGAAAGCGTTTCAATTATTGAAGAAAAAGTTAACTACGGCACCTATACTGTCATTGCCTGAAGGGAATGATGATTTTGTGATATATTGTGACGCCTCAAAGCAAGGTCTCGGTTATGTATTAACGCAACGAACGAAGGTAATTGCTTATGCGTCTAGACAATTGAAGATTCACGAGCAGAATTATACGACGCATGATTTGGAATTAGGCGCGGTTGTTTTTACATTAAAGACTTGGAGGCACTATTTATATGGGGTCAAAAGTATTATATATACCGACCACAAAAGTCTTCAACACATATTTAATCAGAAACAACTGAATATGAGGCAGCGTAGATGGATTGAGTTATTGAATGATTACGATTTCGAGATTCGTTACCACCCGGGGAAGGCGAATGTGGTAGCCGACGCTTTGAGTAGAAAGGACAGAGAACCTATACGGGTAAAAGCTATGAATATAATTATTCGTACTAACCTTACTACTCAAATAAAGGAGGCGTAACAGGGAGTTGTAAAAAAAGAGAATTTGAAAAATGAAATACCCAAAGGGTCGGAGAAACACCTTAATATTCGAGAAGACGGAACTCGATATAGAGCTGAAAGAATTTGGGTACCAAGGTTTGGAGATGTGAGAGAAAAGGTACTTAAGGAAGCACATAAAACCAGATATTCAAAACATCCCGGAGCGGGAAAGATGTACAAAGATCTCAAGAAACACTTTTGGTGGCCGGGTATGAAAGCCGATATTGCTAAATACGTAGGAGAATGTTTGACGTGTTCTAAGGTCAAAGCTGAACATCAGAAACCATCAGGTCTACTTCAGCAACCTGAAATCCAGGAATGGAAATGGGAAAACATTACCATGGTTTTCATTACTAAATTTCCAAGGACTGCAAGTGGTTATGATACTATTTGGGTAATAGTCGATCGTCTCACCAAGTCAACACACTTTCTGCCAATGAGAGAAGATGATAAAATGGAGAAGTTAGCACAATTATACTTGAAGGAAGTTGTCTCCAGACATGGAATACCAGTCTCTATTATCTCTGACAGGGATGGCAGATTTGTTTCAAGATTCTGGCAGACGTTACAATAAGCATTAGGGAATCGTCTAGACATGAGTACTGTCTATCATCCACAAACTGATGGGCAGAGCGAAAGGATGATACAAACGCTTGAAGACATGCTATGAGCATGTGTTATTGATTTTGAAAACAGTTGGGATCGACATCTACCGTTAGCAGAGTTTTCCTACAACAACAGTTACCATTCGAGTATTGAGATGGCGCCGTTTGAAGCACTCTATGGTAGAAAGTACATGTCTTCGATTTGTTGGAGTGAAGTGGGGGATAGACAGATTACGGGTCCGGAGATAATTCAAGAAACTACCGAGAAGATCATTCAAATTCAACAACGGTTGAAAACCGTCCAAAGTCGACAAAAGAGTTACGCGGACATTAAAAGAAAAGACATAGAATTTGAAGTTGGAGAGATGGTCATGCTTAAGGTTTCATCTTGTAAAGGCGTTGTTCGATTTAGTAAACGAAGGAAACTAAATTCAAGGTACATTGGACCATTCAAGATTATTGATCGTGTCGGATCGGTAGCTTACCGACTTGAGTTACCACAACAACTCGCTGCTGTACATAACACTTTCCACGTCTTGAATTTGAAGAAATGTTTTTCTAAAGAAGATCTCACTATTCCGTTAGACGAAATTCAAATCAATGAAAAACTTCAATTCATCGAAGAACCCGTCGAAATAATGGATCGTGAGGTTATAAGACTTAAGCAAAATAAAATACCAATCGTTAAGGTGCGATGGAATGCTCGTAGAGGACCCGAGTTCACCTGGAAACATGAAGATCAGATGAAGAAGAAATACCCGCATCTATTTCCAGTAGATTCGTCAACACCTTCAACAGCTTAAAATTTCGGGACGAAATTTATTTAACGGGTAGGTACTGTAGTGACCCGAACTTTTCCATGTTTATATATATTAAATGAGATTGATATTTACATGATTAAATGTTTCCAACATGATAAGCAATCAAACTTGTTAAGACTTGATTATTTGAAATGAGTTTCATATAGACAATTGACCACCCAAGTTGACCGGCGATTCACGAACATTAAAAACTTGTAAAAACTACATGATGTTATATAAATGGATATATATATATATATATATATATATATATATATATATATATATATATATATATATATATATATATATATATATATATATATATATATATATATATGATTAACATGAGATTATGATAAGTAAGTATCTCTATAAATATGTTAGCAATGAGTTATATACAAACAAATGAGATTATTGATTTAAGAAACTCGAAAATGATATATATAACGATTATCGTTATAACAACGTCTTACTAAATACATATGTATCATATTAAGATATTTTAACACTATATTTAACATGATAAGATGATAATTAAGTAAATCATTAAGTGTGTTAACAATGAACTACATATGTAAAAACAATACTACTAACTTAAGGATTTCGAAACGAGACATATATATAACGATTATCGTTGTAATAGTATTTTAACATATATATATGATGTTAAGATATATTTATACACCATGTTATTATGATAACATAAAAATTTAACATCTTATTTAAGTATTATAACAATGGATTAATTACATTTAACAAGATCGTTAACTTAAAGGTTTCAAAACAACACTTACATGTAACGACTAACGGTGACTTAACGACTCAGTTAAAATGTATATACATGTAGTGTATTAATATGTATTAGTACATTTTTGAAAGACTTCAAGACACATATCAAAGTACTTCTACTTAGCAAAAATGCTCACAATTACATTCTCATTCATTTTCATCAACAATTCTACTCGTATTACCCGTATTCGTACTCGTACAATACACAGCTTCTAGATGTATTTACTATTGGTATATACACCTTTAATCATTCATTCTTAGCAGCCATCTTAGATTAAAAAATATGTGGAACCATTATTTAACAACTTGTATGACTAATGAGCTAAAAACAAACTTAAGGGTCTTTTTTTTTTCATTATAACAAGTAATCCCGTTTTTATGATTTCACCCCATTTTTCCTTCCTATTTTCTCATACTTACACTTCAATTTCTCTCTCAAAATACCCCTAACATCATACTTGATCATCTTCAAGCATTTTCACCATCTTTTAGCTTCAATTACAAGCTTTAATCATCATAAAAACAACCATTCAAGAACACTTCAAGAAATCTTTCAAACTTGCTAGCTTACTTCCAATCTTGCAAATCTATTTCAAGTGATCATCCAATCTCAAGAAATCTTTCTAATTTACAGTAAGATATCTTTCTAATTCAAGGTAATACTCATACTCAAACTTTGATTCAATTTCTATAACTATAACAATCTTATTTCGAGTGGAAATCTTACTTGAACTTGTTTTCGTGTCATGATTCTACTTCAAGAACTTTCAAGCCATCCAAGGATCCTTTGAAGCTAGATCTATTTTTCTCTTTTCCATTAGGTTTATCCACAAAACTTGAGGTAGTAATGATGTTCATAACATCATTCGATTCATACATATAAAGCTATCTTATTCGAAGATTTAAACTTGTAATCACTAGAACATAGTTTAGTTAACTCTAAACTTGTTCGCAAACAAAGTTAATCCTTCTAACTTGACTTTTAAAATCAACTAAACACATGTTCTATATCTATATGATATGCTAACTTAATGATTTAAAACCTGGAAACACGAAGAACATCGTAAAACCGAACATACGCCGTCGTAGTGAAACCGGAGGCTGTTTTGGGTTAGAAAAATAAAAACTATCTTAATCTTTGAATTGGAAGTTTGTTTTCTGGAAAAATGATATTACATATGAACATGATACTATATCCAAAAAATCATGATTAAACACAAAGTGGAAGTATATTTTTCAAAATGGTCATCAAGATGTCATTCTTTCGACGGAAATGACTATCTCTTTAAAAAATGACTTGTAACCTGTATTTCCGACTATAAACTTATACTTTTCTGTTTAGTTTCATAAATTTCAGTTCATTATGAAACCATAGCAACTTGAATCACTCAAAACGGATTTGAAACGAAGAAATGACGGGCAAAACAAAATTGGATAAATTTGCTAGTTTTAGCTACGAAAATTTTGTAACAAATCTAGACTAAACATATCCTAACTAATTTATATTGTATTATACATATTATGTAATCTTGGGATACCATAGACACGTATGCAATATTTTGACATATCATATCGACCCATCTATATATATATTTCGGAACAACCATAGACACTCTATATGCAGTAATGTTTGAGTTAGCTATACAGGGTTGAGGTTGATTCCAAAATATTATATATACTTTGAGTTGTGATCTAGCCTGAGACTTGTATACACTGGGTCGTGGATTGATTCGAGATAATATATATTGATTTATTTTAGCACATCTAACTGTGGACAACTAGTTGTAGGTTACTAACAAGGACTGCTAACTTAACAAACTTAAATCATAAAAACGTAATAAAAAATGTTGTGAATATATTTAAATCATACTTTGATATATATGTACATATTTGTTATAGGTTCGTGAATCGACCAGTGGCCAAGTCTTATTTCCAACAAAGGAAAAATCTGTGAAAGTGAGTTATAGTACCACTTTTAAAATCTATTATTTTTGGGATGAGAATACATGCAGTTTTATAAATGTTTTACAAAATAGACACAAGTGATCAAAATTACATTCTATGTTGAATTATCGAACTGAATATGCCCCTTTTTAGCTTGGTAGCCTAAGAATTGGTGTTTATTACAATTGCCACCAATTGACGCGAATCCTAAAGATAGATCTATTTGGCCCAACAAGCCTCATCCGAGTTACGGATGCTTTAGTACTTCGATTTATCATGTCCGATGAGAGTCTCGGAATGATGGGGATATTCTATATGCATCCTGTTAAGGTCGGTTACTAGGTGTTCATCATATGAATGATTTTTATGCAGATTGCATGTTGTTTATGAGAAATGGAAATATGAAATCTTGTGGTCTATTATTACGATTTGATAAATATATAGGTTAAACCTATAAATCACCAACATTTTTGTTGACGTTTAAAGCATGTTTATTCTCAGGTGATTATTAAGAGCTTCCGCTGTTGCATGCTAATTTATGGACAAGAGTTAGAGTCAGCATGCTTGTATAATATTGTTTAAAAACTGCATTCGAAGACTTAAATTGATGTGTAATATTATTGTAAACCATTATGTAATAATCGTGTGAAAACGCTATATTTTAGATTATCATTATTTGATAATCGTCGTAATATTTTTAAACCTTTATCGATAAAATAAAAGTTATGGTTTGTTTTAAAATCGAATGCAGTCTTTGAAAAACGTCTCATATAGAGGTCAAAACCTCGCAACGAAATCAATTAATATGGAACGTTTATAAACCGATATGAACGAGACATTTCACACGTGAACCAACAACCTTTTTCGATTTACTTTCCATGCGAAAATCCAAACCTTTTGAGACGCTAACTTGTTGCGAGAAATTACAGAGACATGATTAATAACTGGTAGCCATTTCTCATCGACCGACAAAGAAAGTTGTTTTGTCGTGAAGATACCGTCACTACTCAGAGCCCACTTCCATTTGTCTTACGAATTATGATGAAATTAAACACATTCTATTAACCTTGTTAATTCGTCTAAATCACTTATAGCTCTGCCCCCAAGCACTGACTTGGACCGATGACACTTTGATAAGCATTATAATTAACAACCATCATAATTTTATGTTATTGATCAAGCATAAAATGGTTCAAGGGGTTCGGTTCATGCGAGATCAACAATAATGAGGGGTTTAAGGGTTTTTTGAGTTTAACTCTCCAGTCCGGAGTACCGTGAATAACCCTCATACGAGATGATGATCTCAGAAAGGGTGGTTAAACGTAACCCACCATCATTCGGGTTAACAGGAGTTGATGGCCCAAGGGCGATGTTAGGATTTATGTGATGTGCGCTACCAGAAATCGCTAAGTCTTTGTGAGTGTTCTGCCGGTTGCGCGGGTTAGTTGGAGTGAAAATACTTGATAGTATTCTTGTAGGTGAAATGTGATGTAATTCTGGATGATTGTCCTTTAATTCGTTCTAGTTACACCTATTTATACTTGTTGACTTTTGTCCCTTAGTGCCACGTAAGGGGACAAAAAGGGATATGCTGTTGCCACGTTGTATTGTCTCTGTCCTTTTATTTCAAAAAGCTGAAAAAGTGCTACCATTATCTTAGTGCTGTCCCTTGATACCCTGCTGTCCTTTTCTGTCCGCCCTGCAATGTCAGGATCACATCGTACAACCACAGGTGTCCTTTCTTCTTTTGTGTCGCCATAGTACCTTTCTAGTTTTATCCGTTTTCACGTATGGCACTGTGCTCAAATGCGCAATCAATGCTTGTGAGATCAATGCTAAAGCGTGGCGAGATTGCGCGCTAATGTAAGATATGAGCCCGTGCGACTTATGTGGGTTGACGCGCGCTAATCTGAAATAGCGCATATAGATGTGCAGCTATTCGCATCATTAATTATATTATTTTTTTAGCTTAAAATTAACAACTATCATAATTTTAATTTTAAGCATTAAAAAATTATATTTTATATATAATAATATAACTAATGGTGACGTTATATAACCAAAAACTGTATAATATTTGAAAATATTTGAGGGAGTAGGTGTGAGCTGACCTTTTCAAGTCTTCTCTACCATCTACCATTTCCATTTTCTCCAATATAAAACCACCAGCATTTTCCTTCTCATTTTCTCAGCTTGGCAAATTCTTTCTTACATAAATCCAAACAAACCAAGCTTTAATTAATAAAACAATAACAAACACTATACAAAAAAATTTAAACTCAAAATGCAGTCATTAGCTCCATCTTCAACAATTAATCTCAAATCAGTAATGCGAACGCCGTCACCGTTACCGTTACATCACCGTTTATCCTTCACCATCAACTCTGCCGCAAGCCGATTCGATTCAGCTCCGAATGCCACCAATCCTGCCGTCTCCGCCGCCGTCCCGTCCACTACCAACTTCAACTCCGGCAGCATCGGTAGAAACCGTGCCGACTGGCAAAGCTCCTGCGCTATTCTCGCTAGCAAAGTCGTTTCACAGCAACAGAATACCGAAAAATCCGGAGGTCCGGATAACATAACGGTCGTTAACGGACATAAAACTCTAGATCTAGTACCAATTGATAACAATAACAGCATCAACTTACCGAAACCGCTTACAATCACCGACCTATCACCGGCGCCGATGCACGGCTCGACGTTGCGCGTGGCTTACCAAGGCGTTCCAGGCGCGTACAGTGAAGCTGCCGCTGGCAAAGCTTACCCGAACTGTGAAGCGATTCCGTGTGATCAATTCGAAGTAGCGTTTTCAGCTGTCGAATTATGGATTGCAGATCGTGCGGTTTTGCCGGTGGAAAACTCTCTCGGCGGAAGTATTCACCGGAACTACGATCTTCTCCTCCGGCACCGATTACATATAGTCGGTGAGGTACAATTACCTGTTCATCATTGTTTATTAGCGTTACCTGGCGTTCGTAAGGAATATATAAACCGTGTAATCAGTCATCCACAAGCGTTAGCTCAATGCGAGCTAACGATAACAAAATTAGGTTTGAATGTTACTCGTGAAGCCGTCGACGATACTGCCGGAGCGGCGGAATTCGTCGCTGCTAATAATTTACGCGATACGGCGGCGATTGCATCTGCACGCGCCGCCGAGCTATACAATTTGAATATTCTAGCTGATGGAATTCAAGACGATTCTAGTAATCTGACACGATTCGTAATGCTAGCGCGTGAACCGGTTATTCCGCGAACGGATCGACCGTTTAAAACTAGCATTGTATTCGCGCACGATAAAGGAACTTCGGTATTGTTCAAAGTGTTATCAGCGTTCGCTTTTCGGAACATTAGTTTGACGAAAATTGAAAGCAGGCCTCATCGAAACAGGCCGATTAGGCTCGTTGATGATGCGAATGTGGGAACGGCTAAGCATTTTGAGTATATGTTTTATGTTGATTTTGAAGCATCAATGGCTGATGTTAGGGCACAAAATGCACTAGCTGAAGTTCAAGAGTTTACATCTTTTTTGAGGGTGTTGGGAAGTTATCCTATGGATATGACTCCTTGGTCTCCTTCAAGAGATGATTGATTAGTATAATTTAATTTCGTGTACGTATGTGTGTATAATTTAAGTTTTTAAAGTTAAAGGTTACACGTTAGGGTTATTGTTTTTGTGATTTTGTGACATGAATACTTTGTTGAATTTGTTGGTTAATAATTTGTGAATACAAAGTTACCAAAACTTTCACGATTTGGGTAGCGTAAGATTAGATGCAGCTGATTAAAGTGAAAAATAGTGACTTATTTACCCCGTCTCATTTTTTTATTTTAATTTTATTTTTATTTATATTAAAATAATAAAAGGAAGTAAAACAAATTAAATCTATTAAAAATAAAATAAATGACTAATCAAACACAACATTTTATGAATTACATACTTTACATAATGAATATAAAAATATATATTAATTATATAAATATATATTTTTCACTAACATCTTGCTAGTCGCTTAATACCATTGTATTTTGGTGGTTCGAAAAAAAAGTAAAATTTATTAATTATATAAATATTGAATACAAATTTCAAATAAATCAAATAGTGAAAAATAGACAAAAAAAAAAATATGTGTCAGTCACTTTTTCTTAAACTATGTGATTTTTGTCTGCGGACTATTAAATTGAGACGGAAAGCGTATATCGTTAGGGTTAAAATCTCAATACATTTTTAGGATATTTTAAAGCTCTAACATTAATTAAACACATAAAACATTTAAAAGAAAAGAAATTATAAAAAAATAAGAAATAAGCATAGAATGTGTGTGTGTGTGTGTATCACGCGATGTAAGTTGGCGACACAGATCGCGATTCAAGTGAAGAGTAGGTAACATAGGTTACTCATTGATTAACATGAGACATTTCCCGCTACCTCTTTGCTCTAATTCCGTTAAATTCATGGTCGAGCCTAAATTTAAGTATAAGGAACTAAACTAGGATCGAGTGCAGTGAGGTTGGTGTTATTAATACGTTTTAGAGACCTGATCGTTTTTCATTTGAAACATCATTTCGAACAGTCAATCATCATATCCCGGTCTTGATTGTCTATTTGATGTTATTTGGTCAGAGTAACGGTATATATATGTGAAACAACCCGACTCGTAACCAACACGACAATTTTTTTTTAAATTTAATACACCATTAGCGCCCAATTAAACGGTTACATAATCCATTTAAATAATATCACAAGTTAAATGTTTACAAACGGCACAAGGCCCTTAACAAATGTAATACAAGTTCGACCCATTCAAAATGATAGTTTTAATCCAAACGACACTTGAGCATGGTTTGGGGCTAAACTACCCAAAACTCTAGGTCGACTTCCAAAAAGCTCCAACAAGCAACCAACAAGGGGTAACTAGTGCCCCATAACCCCATTCCCCTTCTCCGCACCTGCATCTAAAAAGATAAACAACGGGAGGGGTAAGCTAATGCTTAGTGAATGCAATAATTATACACAAACATATATAACCTACTTACATGCAATCACTTACAACAATTACCGCATACACGCTAGCAATATAGTTAGCATAACGTCGCAAAGTATAAAGCTAAAAACTCCAACACGCAAGCTAGCACAACAATAGCATATACTCGGACAATATAATATGCTACGCTACAACACATAATCATGGTTAACCAATCGTACAAAAAGGGAACGGTCATCTCGAATGAACCGCTAGCCACGCAGACGCCACTAGTATGCATCACTAGTCCCTTGGGTGGTATCGCATACCCGAACTTAAAACTCACTCGTCACGTGAAATGTGGTATCGCATACCCAAACTTAAAACCCACACTTTACGCCCGCACACACATATGATGATGAGGTATCGCGTACCCGAACTTTAAACCCTCATCCCACGCCAACACGATGTGGTATCGCATACCCGAACTTAAAACCCACATCGCATTTAGCACAAGTAAATACATTACATACACACATGTATAAATATTTCACTCACCTTATCGCCTTTGGTGAACTAGGAATCAAGCTCGCAACCTTCAATATAATGCACCTATCACATTATGCATTTAATTAACATACAAACTAGTGGGATTAACCATCAACACTTAACTCTTGAGCATTTAATGACCCAAACGCATTAAATGACTCACTTACACCAAAACCGCCCATTAATGGCCATGACTCATCATAAGTCACTAAGAGTTAGTGATTAGAGTCTACTAACGCCAACTAACACCACTTATAGGCATTTCATACCCACCTCACCCAAACTAGGTCAACAATCACCCATGTAACCCATTTTAAATACTTATACATACAACTTTGGTCAAACTAAACCCATTAACAATCTTCCATCATTTTATAAGTGTTTTAGTGACTAACAACTCAATTAACACTTACAAATCTCACTTTACATGACCAAACCCTAGATTAACACCATTTGGGTTTCCTTGCTTTAAGTTAACCCAATTTCACCCATTAAACCACCAAATGGGTCTTACAAGTTTCAAATGACCAAACCCTAGCCATAAATTAACTAAAACTCAAAACACGGAGTTAAGACTTACAAATACTATCCACTTGTAGCTAAGAACAAGGAGAACAACTTTACTTCTTGCTCCAAAGATCAAATCTCAAGTCTCCACTCTCAAATCTCACTTTGAATTCAATTGGGTTTTATGTTTTGAGAGGAAATAGAGAAAGAAAATGGAAAAGAAATGAATAAAAATGGATAAGTGGTTGAGATTTAATGCCCCAATCAGATCTACACGCGAAAAGACGAAATTACCCTCGAACTACTCATTTTAAAAACTGAATTCGGAACCAGCTGCACAGGAAGGTCGCGGCGCGACCCCCTTTCCCGCGGCGCGACAAACAACATGAAATTCAGGTTGTCTTGATCGACTCCTGATTCTGATCTGTGTGTAAAGTCGCGGCGCGACACCACCCACCGCGGCGCGACATTAGGCGTGGCCTGACCAGTTTCTTGACAACTAAACTAACTATTGATTTCGCGATTCGTACGCCCCAATCTTACTTCGTATATGCAATTAGACTTCACAATGAAGTCTTACACGACTTATTACACCCTTAAGCCATGTGCACACTCATACATGTACACGTTCTCAAGTGTATTTATATATATATATATATATATATATATATATATATATATATATATATATATATATATATATATATATATATATATATATATATATATATATATATATATATATCACGTACGCACCGAATTAACACTTTTAAAACATTTAAACACATATACAAAAGAACTATAAATGTTCTAATGATTAAATATTTACCTTTAGACATGTACGGAAAACGGGATGTTACAACTCTCCCCCACTTGAATCGGAGCGCGTCCTCGCGATCCAAGCCGCATGACAAGCCGGAAGATAAACCAAAACAAACTCTTCGGACTCCCACGTAAACTCGGAACCCTTTCGATGTCGCCATTGCACCTTGAAAGTTCTAACTTCTTTATTACGCAACAATTTAACCTTTTCATCAAGTATGGCTATCGGTTCTTCACGTACTCTAGCTTGTTGTTCAAGGTAATCTCATCTAATGGCACCCAAGTCGAGTCATCCGCTAGACACTTACGGAGATGGGAAACATGAAACGTGTTATGGATTCCCGCAAGCTCTTCGGGCAACTCTAGTCTATAAGCAACCTCACCAACACGAGCCAAAACCTTGAAAGGACCAATGAACCGAGGAGCTAACTTTCCTCGTTTTCGAAACCGAATAACATCCTTCCATGGCGAAACTTTAAGCATCACCATGTCACCCTCTTGAAACTCAATCGATCGCCTTCCTTTTTCGGCATAAGATTTTTGTCTATCTTGCGCCGCCTTAAGTCGAGCCCGAATCATCTCAATCTTACTATTCGTCTCTAAAACCAAATCGGTACTCCCGATTTCTCGTTGACCCACTTCACCCCAACAAATAGGAGTTCGACACCTACGCCCATAAAGCATCTCAAAAGGTGGCATCCCAATACTAGTGTGGTAACTATTATTGTATGAGAATTCCACCAATGGTAAGTGCTCATCCCAACTACCACCGAAATCAATTACACACGCCCTCAACATATCCTCCAACGTTTGATTCGTGCGTTCGGTTTGATCGTCCGTTTGAGGATGATACGCCGTGCTCATTCTCAATTGAGTACCCATATCTTCATGAAACTTATTCCAAAACCGAGACGTGAAACGAGTATCTCGATCCGAAACAATAGATATAGGAACCCCATGCCTTGATATCACCTCCTTGATAAATAACTTGGACAAAGGCTCCGACGATATCGTTTCCCGAATGGGAAGAAACAAGGCACTCTTCGTCAATCGATCAACTATCACCCAAATCGTATCAAATTGGGTTCTCGCCGTCTTTGGTAACTTGGTAATGAAGTCCATGGTAATGTG
The DNA here is from genome assembly GCF_046630445.1 of Rutidosis leptorrhynchoides. Lineage (NCBI taxonomy): Eukaryota > Viridiplantae > Streptophyta > Magnoliopsida > Asterales > Asteraceae > Rutidosis > Rutidosis leptorrhynchoides. Next base: position 169,417,614 of record NC_092333.1, read on the forward strand.
TTCCCATTTCCATTTTGGAACTTCCAACAGTTGTAACTTACCATACGGCTTTTGGTGCTCGGCCTTAACTTGCAAACACGTGACACATTGTTCAACATACTTTACAACATCACGTTTCATGCCGGGCCACCAATACTCTTTCGTCAAGTCAAGATACATTTTCGTCGCGCCCGGATGAATGGAATACTTTGACTTATATGCTTCGTCAAGTAGCACTTGTCGGTAACCACCCATTTTAGGCACCCACACTCTACTTTGAAAAGACAACAAACTATGCGGGCCTAAAGTAATAAACTCCGTTTGCCCCACGATTCGCTCTTCATGTTTGTTGTGAACAAAAGCTTCAATTTGAACCTCACCAAGCTTTACAAGAAAATCGTTAGTAATAATCATGCGTAACGACCCTACTCGTATTGCCGGATGTTGACTCTTTCTACTTAACGCATCCGCAACCACATTCGCCTTGCCCGGATGATAAAGTATCTCACAATCATAGTATTTTACCACATCCATCCACCTACGTTGACGAAAATTCAAATCTCGTTGATTAAAGAGATGTTTCAAACTCTTATGATCCGAATAAATCGTACACTTGACACCATACAAGTAGTGGCGCCAAATTTTCAATGCATGAACCACCGCCGTCAATTCAAGATCATGAGTCGGGTATCTCTTTTCGTGTTCCTTTAATTGTAGAGAGGCGTAAGCGATGACTTTACCTCTTTGCATTAGAACACACCCGATTCCATTTAATGAGGCATCACAATAAACCGTCATATCTTCAATCCCCTCCGGTAATACCAACACCGGAGCTTGACACAATTTCTCCTTTAATAATTGGAAAGCAATTTCTTGCTCGTTTTCCCAATTGAACCTCACGTTCTTCCTCGTCAACTTCGTCAATGGAGAAGCAATTTTAGAAAAGTCTTGGATAAACCGACGATAATAAACGGGCAATCCGAGAAAACTTCGAATTTCCGTAGGCGTGGTCGGTTTTCCCCAATTCTTCACCGTCTCAATCTTCCCCGGATCTACTTGAATACCTTCTTTATTCACAATATGGCCAAGGAATTGAACCTCCCTTAGCCAAAATTCACATTTGGAGAATTTTGCATACAACTTCTCTTTCCGCAACGTCTTCAATACTTCACGCAAATGGTGATCATGCTCCTTCATACTCTTTGAATAGACAAGTATGTCGTCAATGAACACAATTACCGACTTGTCCAACATAGGTTGGCACACTCGGTTCATAAGATCCATGAATGCCGTCGGTGCATTCGTAAGACCAAAGGGCATGACTACAAATTCAAAATGCCCGTAACGCGTTCGAAAAGCCGTTTTCTCTATGTCTTCCTCACGGACCCGCACTTGATGATAGCCGAACCGTAAATCAATCTTAGAAAAATACGTTGTGTGACAACCCGGAAATTTCCAATCAAATTTAAACTTTATCTTTATATTATTCCGACACGATAAGCAAAGTTTGTTAAGTTAAATCTCAAGAATTTTAAATTGTGTTCATACATTCATTATAACCTCGACCAAATTCAGACGATTCACGAACCGTTATATATAAATAAATATGTATATATATGTATATATATATATATATATTATAACTTGAGAATATTAATAAAGTATTAAACGTATAATACTTTACGTGATCGTATTTATTTCAATATGTTTATCGATTGAATTAGAAGATAATATCAAATTGTTGATTTATCAGATACATTATGATATGATTACGAGTCTATGTTATGAGGTCCACTGTGATTTAAGAAATCTATTCTTTTTTACCACATTCGGAAAATGGTAAAGTGATTTATAAGTAAGAACGTGAAGTGTAAATAACTTAGATGTTGGATATCGACAAGTTAAGTAACTCGACATTTTTCATTAAGATGATTTCATACGTTTATTTAACCTTTGAACTTTATCCCATGCTTCACCAACAAACTGTAATTTAAAAACTTGAAACCTATTATGAATATATATGATGCTACTTTTTTTAAAACATTTTATGATATAACGATTTCCATTATTTTAACCTTTAAACAAAATGATTCTTAAAAATATATTTGGTTTTGGAAAACAAAATTATTATATTTATTTGATTTAGTTTCAAACGTACAAAAACGTTTTCAGTTTAAAAAGAACTTTATTATTAAAACATATATAACTTTTATAAATATCTAGAACCACTTTTGACAACTCATTACTTAACCAGTATGATAAAGATAACGATATTTATATTTTATTTTATTAAATATATATAATGATTTAAATTAATATTATATATATTTATACGCGTATTATACGTACATAGTTTTATACTTTTACTATACTTAAACTTTACCTTTACTTTATTTTTACTTTACTTTAACTTTAATAATTCACTTTAATAATTCATACTTTAATAATTCACTTTAATAATTCATACTTTAATAATTCACTTTAATAATTCAAACTTTAATAATTTACTTTAATAATTCACACTTTAATAATTCACTTTAATAATTCATACTTTAATAATTCAAAAATCTATTATAAATAGAATTCAATAGGTTTCATTATTTCATAGAAACTTGAAAATATTTTTCTCTAAACTCTCTCAATCGATTTACATATATATATTTACTCCGTATTATTTCAAGATATTATTAGTATACATAAAATATTACGTCAGAGTGCTGTCCGAGTGATTTCGAAATTGTTTTTCGAGTGGGATTGGATTAAGGAAATTATGGGTTATAGCTATGGAGGTGATTGGTATGGTTCATGGGTATGCTCGTGAGGTCAATATAGTGTTTATCATCTCCATTGCGTCTACGTACCTTTCCTGCAATATTGAATCTCAATATTGATACGTGAGTACTCATAATTTAACTTTTACATACTAATAGTGTATCCCTGACTAGTGCTCGAGTATATAGGATTATGCATGTTTGTACTTTTGATATTGCCTTTAGTTAGGTTATGTTGAATCCTGAATTAGTTATATATGCGACTGAGATAAGGTATAAGATATGCATGTCGTTGGAAAGCTAGCGAAAAATTAAGAACTTTTCATTTAGATATCGAATGATTTCGATGAACGGATTTGAAGTTATAGTCCATCGAATTTTTGTATTATTATTAAAAATGATTATTATTATCGTCGTTATTATCGTCGTTCTAGTTTTATCTTATTATTATTATTATTATTATCTTTATCAATAAAAGGATTTATCATTAAAAATTGTTATTTTTTTATTATTACTATCGTTATTATCGTTAAAGTTATAATTAGTATTATTATTATTATCCAATTATTATTATTATTATTATTATTATTATTATTATTATTATTATTATTATTATTATTATTATTATTATTATTATTATTATTATTATTATTATTATTATTATTATTATTATTGGTATTATTATTATTATTATCATTATTAATATATATATCATTATTTAAAAATGGTTATTGTTATTGTTATTATTATTATTATTACTATATTATCATTAAGATAATTATTAGTATTATCGTTAATAATGTTATAGTAACTATCATTATTAATATTAGTGTAATTAAAACAAATATTTGTAACACCTAATTATTTTGATTACTATTATTATCATTATTACGAACACGATATAAAATACGATTAAAAGCTATTAAACGAAACGATTAGGAAATAATGGGTAAGAGTATCATGATGAAATTAAAATATTATAAGATATTGATTTAGATAAAATTATCGTTCTTATTATTTTTATCATTACTATTATTATTAAAATTATCGTTAGTATTAAAACTATCATTTTAACAAAAATTATCATTTTAATAGAAATGTCATTATTACTATAAAATATCATTATTATTATTATTATTATTATTATTTTAAATAGAATTATTATTTTAAAGATAATATTAAAAATTATCGTAAATATTAAAGTTATCATAATTAGAATTATCGTTTTATCATAATGTCATCTTAGTAATTATAAATATTGATATTTTTATAATAATAATTATTATTACAAAATAATACAACTTTTACTTACTATCATTATAGATATTATTTTATCAAATAAATATTTGATACAAACATATTTTACTACGTGTAATAACTTACTTTAATAATACGTATCATATTATCTTTATAACATTAAATGAACCCTATAAATTTTATTACTTAATATATATAAAAGTATATTTTATTATATAAATATAATATAAAATTTTATTTATTAATAAATAAATTATATTACTTACTCTAATAAATCTTTTAAAAATATTTAAAAATATAAAACGACGATATTTAAACTATATATTAATCATGTATAAATTTTTGGAAATTATTTTGAGTCAAATTTACTTTTGTTGACTTTTGCATATTAGTCTCGAGCATTAGGATTGTGGTACACTATGACTTGACCTAATTTGTTAGACAAATATTGACCAACACATAAATATATATAATTAATTTAGGTTCGTGAATCCGAGGCCAACCTTGCACTTGTTCAATGACGTTATATGTATTTTTACTACAAAATACAGTATGGTGAGTTTCATTTGCCTTTTTACCCTTTATATTTTTGGGACTGAGAATACATGCGCTTTTATAAATGTTTGACGAAATAGACACAAGTAATTGAAACTACATTCTATGGTTGAATTATCGAAATCGAATATGCCCCTTTTTATTAAAGTCTGGTAATCTAAGAATTAGGGAACAGACACCCTAATTGACGCGAATCCTAAAGATAGATCTATTGGGCCTAACAAACCCCATCCAAAGTACCGGATGCTTTAGTACTTCGAAATTATATCATGTCCGAAGGAGGATCCCGGAATGATAGGGGATATTCTTATATGTATCTAGTTAATGTCGGTTACCAGGTGTTCACCATATGAATGATTATTTTTTGTCTCTATGCATGGGACGTATATTTATGAGAACTGGAAATGAAATTCTTGTGGTCTATTAAAATGATGGAAATAAATGATTATGATAAACTAATGAACTCACCAACCTTTTGGTTGACACTTTAAAGCATGTTTATTCTCAGGTGTTAAAGAAATCTTCCGCTGTGCATTTGCTCATTTTAAAGATATTACTTGGAGTCTTTCATAGCATATTTCGAAGAACGTTGCATTCGAGTCATTGAGTTCATCAAAGATTATTATTAAATCAATTTATAGTTGGATAGTGGATATTATGAAATGGTATGCATGCCTGTCAATTTTTGATGTAAAGAAAGATTGTCTTTTAAAAACGAATGCAATGTTTGTAAAATGTATCATATAGAGGTCAAATACCTCGCAATGTAATCAACTATTGTGAATCGTTTATAATGTATATGAACGGGTCCTTTCAGTTGGTATCAGAGCGGTGGTCTTAGCGAACCAGGTCTGCATTAGTGTGTCTAACTGATAAGTCGTTAGGATGCATTAGTGAGTCTGGACTTCGACCGTGTCTGCATGTCAAAAGTTTTGCTTATCATTTCTAGTCGAAAATCATCTGCCTATCATCCATAGGAAATTACCTGCTTATCATTATTAGTCTAGACACGTCTTGCTACATTAATTGCATGAGTAGTGTATAGACAAACTTCATATCTTAGCGTATCTGCTAAATCATATCTTATCGTATCTGTTACTTTAAACTTTACCTGACATACCCTGCAAATTCCTCCGTAATCTATGAAATCTTTTGATCTCTATATATAGTTATCCTATGTAAATAGGATACCACCCGATAGCCAAAAAAATCATTTTTATATCGAAAATCCTTTATCCAATCGTACGAAATGGAATTTGTCATCAGTTCAAGTCACTCGGATTCTGAAATGGAATCTCACTCAAGCTCCGAAAGCAGTGTGACCGGAATGGATCAACCAATCAGTCATCACCTATTCTGGATGAATTGGGGATGGGTTCGTAGCCTCCTCAATCATTGGAAACAAGAAGAAGGCGATCCTTTCCATCCACCACATTGCCCTCTTGGCGAAGAACCTGAAGCACTTACCGGCGAACCTGTTCGAGACACCATTTTCTCTCTCATTTCCAGAGTATCTCGTCACGATTATATACTACATCAAATTCTAGATTTTATTTATCCGCTCGTTCCGACCGACAATCATCCTGGAATAATAGAAGAAGTCAACGAACTTCGCGCTCGGGTAGTGGCTTTGGAGAATATGGTGCAGAGATTACAAACACCAGCAGCAGCACCAGCAGCATAACCAGTACCACCATCATCAACGCCAACAGTACCATTACCACCTCCAACCACAACCGCGTTGTAAACCTCAACTTCACAATCTGTCCCACGAGCATCAACATCATACGCACCATAGATACCAAGGAGTACCAACAACAATAACTGACGAAGTATTAATTCATAACTTCATTGGAGAAACATTCTGCGGCGATTATATAATCTCTAAAGTCTTAGAGATTATCTAATTTAGCCCTAACCATAAATCAGTTAAGCGAACCAAAATGATAGAAGGAAGAGTAGAAACCCTGACAAAAATGGTGTGTGATTAACAAGTTAAACTTGTTTTACCAACAGCATCAACAGTACCGTCAACGTCACCAGCATCGTCAGTACAGTCAACATCAGAATCAACAACACCTATAACATCACAAACTCCGTCAGTTCAAGAATCACTGTGGACATCATTACGAATCAATAACGTGTATATTGTATCAACAAGTTATGAAGAATTAACTCATTCCCTCTGAAGAAATTATATATATATTTTATATATATATATATATATATATATTTTTTGAATTAAAAAATAAATCTTTCCGTGCTAAGCTATTGTGTGTGAATCTTAACTACTCAGTTAATTCATATTAAAAATATGCAATAATGTACGTCCCTCACCCGCGACTTAACTATCGTTAACTACAATCTCTGTCTCAATTCAACAAATTCCAATTCCTAATAAATCAAGTATATATTTGATTTTACACTTCATCATTGATGTAACCGAAACTTTTCAGATAACATCATTCGTACTTTGCGAAGTTCACAAAAATTTAACGAAAACCAACATCACATCTCAACAAATAACGAAGTATTGATTCATAATTTCAATATTATTGAAGAAATACTTATGAAACCTCTAAACCTTCAAGGAATTATTCAATTCTAGTTCCAACCGTAAATCGAATGAGTTTAATTTAGTATTAACTCATTAAAATCTATGTTACATCTGAGGAGAATATATACATATAAATTTTCATAAAGACTGTAATAAAATTCTTATATACAAAATATTAATTGTGAAAATTTTTTAACGGGTAGGTAATACTCGAGAGATATATATAAATTCACAATTAATATGTTACATTCTTCGAATCAGATTAAGCAAATTATCAATTATACTTCCTACTTTCACAATAATATACATTCTTTCATAGAAATCAAAACAACCATACTCATTCAAACCCAATTAAGTATTCTGATTTTAAAATCTCAGAATTCAATTCGAGATATAACCGGTACCATTACTTTTAGATTCCTACATCTTTCAAAGCTATACTTTGACTTCAAAAGTGTGTTAGAACATCAAATGTATACAAACGATTTCAATCTATGTTCAACCCCTTCAAAAATCTCTGAAGACACTTCAAATAATGAGCAATCGAGATGATGATCCAACCACATATTACCCACAGTTATGTACTTAAAAAGCTCTCGAAACCAAAGTCATAATTCAACACATATCTGTGTCAGATCTTTTGGCATTTATTAGCAAAAATAACCTTGCAATTCCTTTGCAAAGTAGCAAATTATATCACAGCTCCAGCAAGACAACTTCGATTTTTTCATTCGGAGTAGCCTTATCATAATTTTGATATATGTGATTACCCTTTTGTTACCGGAGAACCTTTCATATTCCACCACATTAGCAATAAACTTACCAACAACTTCACTGATCTTGGGCATTCCGAAGAATCTTTATATTTATCGAAACCTCATCATTTACTCATCTGCCTCTTGTAACGAGAATTGTCATACGAATCATTGGGAGTTAGCAATCAATATTTTGAAATCTCACAGCATGTTGATGCCAACAGTTATACATAACGTCTATTTCCAATGCTTACATAATTCGAATGTGAAGTTTCTGAAAAACACTCTGAACCGCGAACTAGTTCTCGAAATGCTGATGAAGCAACAAAAACTGTAAACGACCTTAGCAGTAAAAAGTTTGATGATAAAGATTAGTGTATTAACAAAGCTCAGAAATAGAGAAGTTTTGGAACTGGAAAACGGATTGAGCAAAGTATGAAGGAGGCTGCGGACAAATCACAAAGACTGAACCTGCCTTCAAAGAATCCAAATGATTCAGTGTCTGCTGAAGTCATTAACGAATACCTTGCTCCTGACACTAAACCCTTACAGACAATATTCTTCATCATCCTCTGATATTAGAAATTCTAAGATATCATCGTATCTTTCATTATAAATATCCTCCATATTTCTGAAGATATTTCCATAACTATTCTTATCTGGAATCATTTATCTCTTTGCGCTATCTGTATTACATCAAAAAGGAAACTGTTTAGTTCCTATACTCTGTAAACCTTTGAGTTTAAAATATGAATGTTTTTGAAGTAGTGTTGGAAACTGAAGCATGAGTTAGTATAATATAATGACACTTGATCAACGTGATTATATTACAGTAATTCATGCTGAGTTTCTAAATGGAACGTGATGATTCACAGATCATAATATCATTATGTGCCATGTTATACGACTCTTGTATTCTATTTAACCTCTAAAATATCAAGAAAATATTTCTTGATGATTCGGCCTTTTCCAAGGTATTCTAGTAATTTGACAAGTCAAGATCGTGCCATCACAATTTCCTTCCTAGAACATTAACAATGTTCATTCCGAAAATCATATTTGTCAATTCTGGACCATTACAAGCGGTGCTTAATCGCAAGAAGAAGAAACGAAAGGATAAAACTCCGAAATAGAAATTGGGGTATAAATTGCAGCAAATAAAAGAGAGCATTAACTGTGGATGACAATGATTATAGAAGATAGAAACAGAGACTTTGAAATATAAGGGAAGATATAAAGCCCAACGACAAACCAAAAATTATAAACTATATATATCGATGCATTTAGCAATATAAAGACACGGGAGAACTAGAAACACTATAAACCCAAGAGTATAGTAGAAGTAAATAGATTCTTTCGGCGGTAGATGAAAAAGAAGAATGACCGATATGAAAGTTATAAGTATATCGAGAATCAGAACTGGATGGAGCATATTGATGAATACTTTAAAATATGAGTTGAGGGGGAAAGAATAGAAGGTGATGAAACATGACTAGGAACTTAGAAATCAACATATTTAACTCACACAATGACGGAATAAGTGAATCAAACCCTCTAGTGAATAGGTTAAGCTTTTTGTGATTAATTTAGTCATACCACAACTAAATCAAGTGTGATTAGATCAACACCTAGAGCTATTATTCACCACCTGGGTGATTTGGGTTGAGAGAGAATCGGATGAGCTCACCAGATCTGAGTGTGTGTAACAAATGAGAGGGTTAACCTAAAAATGAAGAACATAAGACTTTATATACCCCTGCAGTTAACTCACCCGTACGATTCATCCATCACACATACGAGTTGGCTTCATCAGCCGTACGGGTGATCACTCACTCGTGTCTTCTCATTTAGGTTGTAATTGTGACTTAGCTCAGCATCAATTGTGCGTATGAGCCTGTCAGCCGTACGAGTGAGGCTTCACTTGGACGTCTGACTAAGTCTAACATAGTCAAACATCCACATCTCGTTCCTGCAGTTGCTGTAACCACATACAAACACGGATAGGATAATAACGAACGATTATGGTGGCCTGTAAACTGTTGTACCTGCAATGGACGTGGGTAGATGTCTAGGGACTTGCATAAAATGCATCAACAGAAGGTGTGAGTTGTAAGAAAAGGAAGGAGGTGAATTTATAAGAAAATCTCCGACAGAACAATTAAAATGGACGATCGCATTTAAAGCGGATCCTAATTCCTTTTGTTACCGGAGAATCAAATCTTATTACAAAGATTTTCTTCAAATCCCTTGAAATCTGGAAATCAATCATATCTACGTCAAATGATAAGATGAAACTACACTTACTCATTTCACTCTTCTATGTTAGCTTCATTCGTACTCTTCATATAAATGGATTGTTTATCCAAATTATTCGCTGATGATAAAACTCTAATTTTCAGCCTGTATGCATCATGAAAACATACTTATTATCATTCATGACCTTTCCACTCAAATTTCGGGACGAAATTTCTTTAACGGGTAGGTACTGTGACAACCCAGAAATTTCCAATCAAATTTAAACTTTATCTTTATATTATTCCGACACGATAAGCAAAGTTTGTTAAGTTAAATCTCAAGAATTTTAAATTGTGTTCATACATTCATTATAACCTCGACCAAATTCAGACGATTCACGAACCGTTATATATAAATAAATATGTATATATATGTATATATATATATTATAACTTGAGAATATTAATAAAGTATTAAACGTATAATACTTTACGTGATCGTATTTATTTCAATATGTTTATCGATTGAATTAGAAGATAATATCAAATTGTTGATTTATCAGATACATTATGATATGATTACGAGTCTATGTTATGAGGTCCACTGTGATTTAAGAAATCTATTCTTTTTGACAACATTCGGAAAATGGTAAAGTGATTTATAAGTAAGAACGTGAAGTGTAAATAACTTAGATGTTGGATATCGACAAGTTAAGTAACTCGACATTTTTCATTAAGATGATTTCATACGTTTATTTAACCTTTGAACTTTATCCCATGCTTCACCAACAAACTGTAATTTAAAAACTTGAAACCTATTATGAATATATATGATTCTACTTTTTTTAAAACATTTTATGATATAACGATTTCCATTATTTTAACCTTTAAACAAAATGATTCTTAAAAATATATTTGGTTTTGGAAAACAAAATTATTATATTTATTTGATTTAGTTTCAAACGTACAAAAACGTTTTCAGTTTAAAAAGAACTTTATTATTAAAACATATATAACTTTTATAAATATCTAGAACCACTTTTGACAACTCATTACTTAACCAGTATGATAAAGATAACGATATTTATATTTTATTTTATTAAATATATATAACGATTTAAATTAATATTATATATATTTATACGCGTATTATACGTACATAGTTTTATACTTTTACTATACTTAAACTTTACCTTTACTTTATTTTTACTTTACTTTAACTTTAATAATTCACTTTAATAATTCATACTTTAATAATTCACTTTAATAATTCATACTTTAATAATTCACTTTAATAATTCAAACTTTAATAATTCACTTTAATAATTCATACTTTAATAATTCACTTTAATAATTCATACTTTAATAATTCAAAAATCTATTATAAATAGAATTCAATAGGTTTCATTATTTCATAGAAACTTGAAAATATTTTTCTCTAAACTCTCTCAATCGATTTACATATATATATTTACTCCGTATTATTTCAAGATATTATTAGTATACATAAAATATTACGTCAGAGTGCTGTCCGAGTGATTTCGAAATTGTTTTTCGAGTGGGATTGGATTAAGGAAATTATGGGTTATAGCTATGGAGGTGATTGGTATGGTTCATGGGTATGCTCGTGAGGTCAATATAGTGTTTATCATCTCCATTGCGTCTACGTACCTTTCCTGCAATATTGAATCTCAATATTGATACGTGAGTACTCATAATTTAACTTTTACATACTAATAGTGTATCCCTGACTAGTGCTCGAGTATATAGGATTATGCATGTTTGTACTTTTGATATTGCCTTTAGTTAGGTTATTTTGAATCCTGAATTAGTTATATATGCGACTGAGATAAGGTATAAGATATGCATGTCGTTGGAAAGCTAGCGAAAAATTAAGAACTTTTCATTTAGATATCGAATGATTTCGATGAACGGATTTGAAGTTATAGTCCATCGAATTTTTGTATTATTATTAAAAATGATTATTATTATCGTCGTTATTATCGTCGTTCTAGTTTTATCTTATTATTATTATTATTATTATCTTTATCAATAAAAGGATTTATCATTAAAAATTGTTATTTTTTTATTATTACTATTGTTATTATCGTTAAAGTTATAATTAGTATTATTATTATTATCCAATTATTATTATTATTATTATTATTATTATTATTATTATTATTATTATTATTATTATTATTATTATTATTATTGGTATTATTATTATTATTATCATTATTAATATATATATCATTATTTAAAAATGGTTATTGTTATTGTTATTATTATTATTACTATATTATCATTAAGATAATTATTAGTATTATCGTTAATAATGTTATAGTAACTATCATTATTAATATTAGTGTAATTAAAACAAATATTTGTAACACCTAATTATTTTGATTACTATTATTATCATTATTACGAACACGATATAAAATACGATTAAAAGCTATTAAACGAAACGATTAGGAAATAATGGGTAAGAGTATCATGATGAAATTAAAATATTATAAGATATTGATTTAGATAAAATTATCGTTCTTATTATTTTTATCATTACTATTATTATTAAAATTATCGTTAGTATTAAAACTATCATTTTAACAAAAATTATCATTTTAATAGAAATGTCATTATTACTATAAAATATCATTATTATTATTATTATTATTATTTTAAATAGAATTATTATTTTAAAGATAATATTAAAAATTATCGTAAATATTAAAGTTATCATAATTAGAATTATCGTTTTATCATAATGTCATCTTAGTAATTATAAATATTGATATTTTTATAATAATAATTATTATTACAAAATAATACAACTTTTACTTACTATCATTATAGATATTATTTTATCAAATAAATATTTGATACAAACATATTTTACTACGTGTAATAACTTACTTTAATAATACGTATCATATTATCTTTATAACATTAAATGAACCCTATAAATTTTATTACTTAATATATATAAAAGTATATTTTATTATATAAATATAATATAAAATTTTATTTATTAATAAATAAATTATATTATTTACTCTAATAAATCTTTTAAAAATATTTAAAAATATAAAACGACGATATTTAAACTATATATTAATCATGTATAAATTTTTGGAAATTATTTTGAGTCAAATTTACTTTTGTTGACTTTTGCATATTAGTCTCGAGCATTAGGATTGTGGTACACTATGACTTGACCTAATTTGTTAGACAAATATTGACCAACACATAAATATATATAATTAATTTAGGTTCGTGAATCCGAGGCCAACCTTGCACTTGTTCAATGACGTTATATGTATTTTTACTACAAAATACAGTATGGTGAGTTTCATTTGCCTTTTTACCCTTTATATTTTTGGGACTGAGAATACATGCGCTTTTATAAATGTTTGACGAAATAGACACAAGTAATTGAAACTACATTCTATGGTTGAATTATCGAAATCGAATATGCCCCTTTTTATTAAAGTCTGGTAATCTAAGAATTAGGGAACAGACACCCTAATTGACGCGAATCCTAAAGATAGATCTATTGGGCCTAACAAACCCCATCCAAAGTACCGGATGCTTTAGTACTTCGAAATTATATCATGTCCGAAGGAGGATCCCGGAATGATAGGGGATATTCTTATATGTATCTAGTTAATGTCGGTTACCAGGTGTTCACCATATGAATGATTATTTTTTGTCTCTATGCATGGGACGTATATTTATGAGAACTGGAAATGAAATTCTTGTGGTCTATTAAAATGATGGAAATAAATGATTATGATAAACTAATGAACTCACCAACCTTTTGGTTGACACTTTAAAGCATGTTTATTCTCAGGTGTTAAAGAAATCTTCCGCTGTGCATTTGCTCATTTTAAAGATATTACTTGGAGTCTTTCATAGCATATTTCGAAGAACGTTGCATTCGAGTCATTGAGTTCATCAAAGATTATTATTAAATCAATTTATAGTTGGATAGTGGATATTATGAAATGGTATACATGCCTGTCAATTTTTGATGTAAAGAAAGATTGTCTTTTAAAAACGAATGCAATGTTTGTAAAATGTATCATATAGAGGTCAAATACCTCGCAATGTAATCAACTATTGTGACTCGTTTATAATTTATATGAACGGGTCCTTTCACGTTGCACCTTGGAGTTGGTCAAACAAATCGTCAATCCGAGGAAATGGATAACGATTCTTGATCGTCACTTTGTTCAACTCTCGATAATCGATGCACATCCGCATACTACCATCATTCTTTTTCACAAATAAAACCGGAGCACCCCATGGCGAGGAACTCGGTCAAATAAAACCCTTTTCAAGCAACTCTTGGGTTTGATTTAACAACTCTTGCATTTCCATCGGCGCTAAACGATAAGGAGTTTTAGCAATAGGAGTAGCTCCCGGAACCAACTCAATGCGAAATTCAACTTTTCTTTTCGCCGGAACACCCGGTAACTCATCCGAAAAAACGTCTTCGAATTCACTAACCACCGAAATTTCACGAATGGATGGTGGCTCTTCACGAGTATTAACTACATGAGCAAGAAAAGCCCTTCCACCACTAACAAGAAAACGCCGTGCCCGTGTATAAGTGCATAATGGCACAAGTCTTCTTCGTCTCTCGCCATGAATAATTAGCTCTCCCCCACTTGGGGTCTTTACATGAATAGACTTTTCACGGCATGAAATGTCGGCTCTATAACGATCGAGCCAATCCATACCCACAACAATATCAAATTCACCCAAAGTCATCGGGATAAGATCGATTTTAAACGTTTCGGAACCAAACACAATATCACAATCATTACACACATCAACCCCTAGCACCGTCTTACCATCCGCTATTTCAACTCCTACCGGATGACTTAACTTAACTAGTGGTTTATCAAGTTTAGGCACAAATCTCGGAGACACAAATGAAAAATTAGCACCACTATCAAAAAGTATTCTTGCCGGATTAGAGTTAACCATGAAAGTACCTGACACAACTTTGTTGGATTGTTTGGCCTCATCATTGGTCATCAAGTAGTTGCGACCCCTAGCCGTACCCGTCGCTTTCTCTAACTTTTTCACTTGATCACCATACAAATCGGGACACTCTGACTTTCAGTGTCCTTGCTTCTGGCAATTAAAACATGTGAGCGTGTTCGTAACCGGCTTTGGGCATTCACGCGAGATGTGACCCTTTTGCCCACAATTATAGCAATTAGGGAGAAAACTTCTGGAACCACTCTTCTTAACGCTGTTAACACTTTCAGAGCCCCTCTTGCTAGAAAATTTCGATTGGCTCGAACCTTCGAATTTTCTCTTAGAAAAAGAGAAATCACTTCTTTTCGGAACCTCCTGCTCAAAACCCCGGGCTAACTCAAACAATTCATCAAAAGACTTATCCATTCCCCGACTAATCTTACACTTCAACTCATCGCTTAGTGTACGATAAAAATCTAGCATCAATTTGTGGTCATCACCAACATACTCCGGACAAAAACGAGTCTTTGCCAAGAAGGTAGACTTGAGAGTAACCAAGTCCATTGAACCTTGTCGCAAATTGTGCAACTCGTCCCGGATTTTATCAAGGTCGGAAGGAGTTTGATATTCTTTGAAAAATTCCTTTTTGAACTCTTCCCACGACAAGCTCATACATTGCTCTTCACCATAAAACTTAATTTTATCGTCCCACTACAACTTAGCCTCTTCACGTAACATACTAGAACCGTATCTCGTCTTCTTCTCGGGAGGACATTCGGCGGTACGAAAAGCCCCCTCGATGTCGGAGATCTAACATGTGCTTTTCAATGGACCTCTCACTCCATTAAACATACGAGGTTGAGCATCCTTGAAATTTTTGTAATGAAAGTCTCGCCTCCCATACCCATCATTACCATCACCCCCTTCGCCCCGAGGATGAATATTTCTAGCTTCTAATGCCTCTTCGATCGCGGCATTCATTCGCTCGTTTATTAACTCGGTTACTTGCCCATCAACCGATTCTTGGAAAACCTTTCGGACATCGTCGAGAAATTCCGCTATTTGCTTTTTGATGATGGCCTCGACCTTGGCCGTGAATTCGGAGTCCTCGCTCGGGCCTCCATTTTCGGTATCATGACCATTTCTCATCTTCATTCTACAAAACGGAATAGGTTAAACAACGAAACGAAGGACAAGTCAGAAATATACAACACCGCTCCATCTTGCTCAACAATCGTCGTACATCGCTTGTTTGAAACGACTTGAACCCGTAACAATGGTAGCTAATCATTGTTGCGTGAGCACGTCGCATTAACTCGCTAGTACAACGTCTATCTCGCTTGATGATTGCGAAACACAACACAAAACAATTAGTACAAGGTTAGATCACATAACCTAGGCACTAACCACACCCGGTCCGACCCGTCTCCTACAAGTCCCGCATGAACGCACACACGATAAAGTCTAAGTCTAGGCACCTATCTCAAGTCACCTAAATCCCTTAGACCATGCTCTGATACCACTTGAAACAATCCAACCCGTAACCAACACGACAATTTTTTTTTTAAATTTAATACACCATTAGCGCCCAATTAAACGGTTACATAATTCATTTAAATAATATCACAAGTTAAATGTTTACAAATGACACAAGGCCCTTACCAAATATAATACAAGTTCGACCCATTCAAAATGATAGTTTTAATCCAAACGACACTTGAGCATGGTTTGGGGCTAAACTACCCAAAACTCTAGGTCGACTTCCAAAAAGCTCCAACAAGCAACTAACAAGGGGTAACTAGTGCCCCATAACCCCCTTCCCCTTCTCCGTACCTGCATCTAAAAAGATAAACAACGAGAGGGGTAAGCTAATGCTTAGTGAATGCAATAATTATACACATACATATATAACCTACTTACATGCAATCACTTACAACAATTACCGCATACACGCTAGCAATATAGTTAGCATACCGTCGCAAAGTATAAAGCTAAAAACTCCAACACGCAACCTAGCAAAATAATAGCATATACTCGGACAATATAATATGCTACGCTACAACACATAATCATGGTTAACCAATCGTACAAAAAGGAAACGGTCCTCGCGAATGAACCGCTACCCACGCAGACGCCACTAGTATGCATCACTAGTCACTTGGGTGGTATCGCATACCCGAACTTAAAACCCACCCGTCACGTGAAATGTGGTATCGCATACCCGAACTTAAAACCCACACTTCCCGCCTACACACACATATGATGATAAGGTATCGCGTACCCGAACTTTAAACCCTCATCCCACGCCAACACGATGTGGTATCGCATACCCGAACTTAAAACCCACATCGCATTTCGCACAAGTAAATACATTACATACACACATGTATAATTATTCCACTCACCTTATCGCCTTTAGTGAACTAGGAATCAAGCTCGCAACCTTCAGTGTAATGCACCTATTGTAGCGACCCCGACAAATCGTCAAGTGACGGCGTCGGCTACGTGGGTCCCATTACCTGATTATAAGTCTTTAAGATAACGTTTGACCAAAATATATCGCCTTCATTTCAAAATAAAGATTTTTTTCAAAGTTTACAAGAATTGTTCAACCAAAAGTTAAGTTACAACGTTATAAGTACGATTGAAATCTAGGCGACACGGTTTAAAGTAAAGTCAAAAGACGCTCCATGAAATGCATGTATACTCGACATCGGATGCAAGTATCAAATAGTAAGCGGAAGCATATTTCACATATCGTGCAAGACCTGAGAAAAACATAGAAATCTGTCAACAAAAACGTTGGTGAAATCATAGGTTTAAGTAAGTAAGTACAAGTGAACCACAAGATTTGCATCAATGAAATAATAGTAATACATTCCAAAAGTTTGTTTCACGAGCACCCAATTATCAAAGCTTAACATTCCATCCATTGTATACCCCATCCATAGTGCTAGAACAAACACTGATTCTCGAAAATATATTTCATCCGTAGACGGTAGCGAACCGTCAAGGATGAGGGTTGTCAACCCATATGGCCATATAACATAAGTTCTCGCTTACACCCGGCAAGTGTAACTAATGATAATCGAATTGAGGATTTTTGTTCTAAACTCGTATGTAGAATGTTTGTTTTCCCGTTCTTGTGTTCACTTAGTTCAAAAGAATCGTTTATGTTTTCTCATCCCAAATATAAGTTCAAAAAGAGTAAAAGTGGGACTATGATCTCACCTTGAGTGCAAGAGTTAATAAAGTACTTCAACAAGTAAACGCGTGCAAAGACAAGGCTAGTCTTGACCTAAACATATAGGTTATATCAATAACGGTAAACGCAAACGGTCAAAGATGTTCAATTAGTCCTATGGCTTGTTACGACTCGATTATATTAACATGTGAATCAACTAGTCAAGTTTCATGCAAGATACAAGTAAATAATCATGTTAGAAAGGTTGCATAAGTATTTGGTTAAGTTTGACAAAAAGTCAAACTTGGTCGGGTCAAAGTCAACGGAAAAGTCAACATGGTCGGGTCGGGTCTCGGACAAATTTTCTATGCTAGTTATTCATATATAAGCATGTTAAAACAAGTTAAAAGTGAATTGGAGGTCTAGAACATCCCAAACATTTTTCGTGAAACGACCAACCAAAACAGCCCCTGGCAGGCAAATGGGACGGCGTCCCAAATGCCTGGACGGCGTCCCAGTGTGAAAGGCTGGACGGCGTCCCAGGGTGTAGACGGCGTCCCACTTTAAAGACCTGGACGGCGTCCCAGGGTTTTAGACGGCGTCCAGAAGGCTTTCCAGGAACTGTTTTGCTGAAACACAAGTGCACGAACCAAAAACCAAACAATCACAATCTATGATCCGCAAACAATTAGAACAAGTATTTTATATCACCGGGAAGGTATTTTGACAAGGAAAACACCTAGACATAATTCATCAAGTAATTCAACACTTACACACCCCAAAACCGCATTTAAACGTTCATAATCAAAGTTCAAGTTCTAAATATGCATTTCATGATTCGGGCAACCGTTTTACATGTATGATATGCCGTTTCGAAGGTGATCAAACACACATTGCAACAAAACACTTAACAACAATATCTCATAGCATTTGACGCATCAAAAGTTCATGTAGAGCTTATCAAACCCTAATCCAAGTTCACAAAATCACTAATCATGTTCTTGGAGTTTCCTTAATCAACCTATACATCAAAACGAAGCTAATGATACTAGTAACACTTTTAAAACATGCACTTTAACAATCTAACAACATTTGATCATCCAAAATCAAGGATTTAGCAAGTAATTTTCATATTGAACTAATTACACCAAAAACAACGAATCGAGCATACAAATTACATACACGACATCACAATGAGCCATAGACGCTAATTAACAACTTTATAAGTCAAGAACACGAATTTAAAGAAATCTAGTGTTTTAGAAATGTTACCCAAATGAGATGAAGTTGGTACCAAAACGAAGAGGAAGTTGTAAGGAGCTCAAATATGTAATTTGTTTTGCAAAATACCCGCTAGATCATAAATGGATGATGAATCTTTGTGTTTGGAGTTAGAGAGAAAATGGAGGAAGTAATAAAATGGAGGAGGTGATAATGAAAGGGTGGAAAGGGTTTGACCCTTTGACCTAGTCAAAGGTTTGAACCCTTGGCAAGTTTGGTCCCTCAACTATGAATCGGGTGCGGGAATTAACCGAACGAATTATTTTAAATTTCACGAGAGTACGGGAGATATTAAATTCCGATAACGAGAATATTTAAAATGTTACTTAACAAAGGATACGAATCTAGATACGAAGGGTATTATTTAAAAAGAAAAAGACGGGCGTTAAAATAATTTAACGGAAAAATGCGGGATGTTACATTATCCACACCTCAAAAGAAATTTCGTCCCGAAATTTAGTTGGAAGTAGTAGTCGATATCTCTTACTCGAGACTTTACGTTGTCAATGCTATGAATAAGTGAAAGTACGTTCTTGAGGGTTCTCATGAATTTGGATAGTCAGGGTTTTACGTTGCATTAAGGTTCGGTTTTTACGATCCCCGGTTTCAACTGGTTTTCCTATGAAGAGAAGTTTGTCATCGATAGTTGATGTATCCAGCAGGATTGCACGTTCCTGTTCCGCAGGACACGTTTCTAAGTTTGTTACACGAAATGTAGGGTAAACGGAAACTTAATTGAGTCGGAAGTTCTAAACGGTAGGGAGCGGTTCCAATACGCCCCAAGGTTTCAAAAGGGTTAACATGTCGCGGGTTTAACTTTCCCTGATTCCCGAAACGGATTACACCCTTCCAAGGTGCGGGTTCTCAATATTACACTGTTACTAACTTGGGATTCGAGAGGTTTACGTCGAATATCGGTATAGCCCCTTTGGCGACTACGGGTCGTCTTGAGTGAACGATCTTAAATGTTGTTTCTTGATGGAGTTCAGATTCGGTGATTTGCTTTGGTTAAATGAACAGGGGTATGACATTTGCGGTCATATAGGGTTTCGGAAGTGCTGCGTTAATATACGTGTGATAGCTGTCGTTGTAAGAGGAACTACTAAAGGTGACAACACCAGTCTGTAACATGTCTTTCCAAGATTGAATCGTACATTTGCTCGGTTCGTCGGTTGTGGGAGATACACGGTACATGTGTCTAAGCGGGTCTCCAAGGTTTCTTGTAAAACTAGAAGTGAAACGAGTATTTCGATACGGAATAATTGACAAAGATACACCGTGTTGGAATAGAATCTATTAAGATACGTTTGAACAAGTCAGTTAGGGTTCGAAAAATGTTCGTTAGGACTATTCACCCTCGTGGCGGATACTAATGTAATATGATGAATTTCTCTATCCATGGAGAAATGTTACAAGGAGTTCCCTTAAACGGAAGTGCGAGCGATAAAGATAGGAGTGAAACGAGGACTTAGAATAGGATGAGCTTACATCTCGAGGTTGCCATAACGTGCCTCTAGTTGTAAAAAAAAAATGAAGTCTGAAAGAGAAACGAGATAGTACACGTAATTGTATAGTTCGGGGTTGAATAATGGTTGGACGATTATCAGTGACGCAAGGGCGTTAAGTCAAAGAAGAGTGAAGTATCGTTGGATTGTGTGTTATCTTAAATTCCAGTAATATTAGACGGTGACGGTGAAATAACAGAGGTAGGTAGTGTGGTACGGGATGACGAGAAAATTGATCGGATCCACAATTTAGTATTCGAATTCTTCGTGCAAAATAACGAATTTTAGTTAGGTTGATTTTTTTTTTTTTTTTTTGAGTCGAGAGAGTATGCCTTTCGGCGTTCAAGTAGAAATATTTCCATGTTTGAGTTCCATCTGTTGCTCTACGATTTTTAACTAGAAATGTTGGTGTGAAGTATCACGCTCAAGGTGCGAACACGGAGAGGTTTAAAGTTTTCCTTAGTGAGTTAACGAGTTTAAAAGTCGTGTAACACGAGAAAAGTCAGAAATGAATCTTCGGTAATAACAGACGAGATCTAAGATTTTTACGAATACAAGTCCGAGTTGGTAGAGTTTCCTGATTACATGTGGCTTGATTTCGAGATTGATTGTAATGCCTTGACCATTAACATCATGGTCTAGAAAATTGGACTTCGTTCAACAGAAATTCTCACTCGGAGAATTTGGTATAGAGTTGCTCTTTTCTCAAAAGTTCGAGCGTAAGATGGTGATGTTGTTCGTTTCCCTTCTTTACTTAAATAAGTTAAGATGTCATCCATAAATACGATAACAGCTTTGTCTAGATAAGTTGCATACGTGGTTTAGGAGGTTCAGGAATACGGACGGAGTCCTAAATAAATCAAACGGTACTAGGAGAGATTTACAACTAACGTTGCGAGTTCGGAAAAATGGCTTAGGAGACATCGTCTCCCTTAACCCCCAATTGATGGTAACCAGAACGGAGGTCGTTTTGGAATGCACACGGGATTCATGCAAGTAATCAGGTGGTCATGGATACGAGGAAGAGGGTATCGGTTTTCAACCGAAAATTATTTAGTTCACAATAATCTATACCTAGTTGTAGGGAAACAATTTCTCCTTAACGAATAGGTTCTGAGCTCCCTAGTTCTATAGGTGTCAAGTCAATATTCTTAACGTATATCCTCCGATAGAATTTATAGACACACAATATCTTTCCGTTGGTCGCTTAAATTGCCTAAGTAGTATCTAAGGGAAAAAGGTGGAATGTAATGAGTACAAGTCAAAGTCTTGGTTGTAAAATGTCTAGCGGTAATGGAATCGAATAAGTATGAAGTATACAGTTTGTTGTGAAGAAACGTACCCGTTATTAGTCCATCGTCGTTCCGGGCATCCTAGGTGTCGATGTTGAAGGTTCAACGGCGTGCGTTGGGGTTGATTTTCTTATTTGGGCACACATTCCTAAAATGACCCAGTTGGCCACATTCGAAGCAAGCACCCGTTCTGTGTGCGTTGGGCATCTTTCGAGCGACGGGTCCTTGGCGCCGGTGGCGAAACCTGCCACATCCTTCAAAGTGATGCTTGTGGCATTCGTTACAAAAAGGTAGTTTTCCGGCATAGCCTTTCTTGTCGTTGGAGGTAAAAGGCTTCTTGGCGGGGTTGTTGTTATTGTTGTGGTTGCTTGATTGAGAGGCTTCCCATGTTCTTTTGTTGTTACTCGGGTGGTTCTCGACCATTGGTGCCGGTGCTTCCATTTCATTCGCCGTTTCTAAAGTTTGGCGGGCCTTGGTTAAAGCCTCTTGTAGGTTAGTGGGTTGGGATGCCATTACCCCGTGTTGAATGCTCTTAGGGAGGCCATCCATGTAAAGTTCGACTCTTAGGGATTCGGGAGTCATGAGATTTGGACACATTGAGACTAGTTCGGTGAACCGTTGATTATAAGTTCCGAGGTCATTCCCGACCGTTTTTAAATTCCTTAGACCCTGTTCGAGCCTCCGAGTCTCGTCGCGCGGGAAGTATTCGGTGATCATTCTTTCTCTTAATTCGGTCCAAGAGAGTGTGTGGGCTTCATCGCTTCCCACTAATTGTACATACGTGTTCCACCATGAGAGAGCAATACCGGTGAAAGTGAGGGTGGAAAACTTGACCTTATCTTGGTCTCGACAACCGCTTGTGTTAAAAACGGTCTCCATTTGTTCAAACCATCGGGTGAGAGTAACCGGTCCCCCGGTTCCATCGAAAGTGGGAGGATTGTACTTCATGAAGTTCTTGTAGGAGCAACCTTCGATTGAATTACCGGCTCCATGATTGTTGTTGTTAGAAAAGTGATCGGCCACGGCCGTACCCACGGCGGTGGTTATCATTCGTTGAAGAGCTTGTTCTAGAGTTTCGAGAGGAGTATTGTGTTGACCTTGGTGAGCCATTGTTCCTTCATGAGACAAGAATATCGTTGGTTAGTATTTTCAACAATACTAACCATGGCATGGAATAAGGATAGAGAGAAAATTTTCCTTGACTCGCCTTAAATTCTCTATGTCATAATGTCGGAACGTCCATGTGAATCACCGTAATATAATCCCGGAAATTATATTACCCTGATTCTCATGTGCATTTAACATTACTTCATAAAGTCAAGGTGGCGCATCAACAAAATTTATCAACGTAAGATCAAGATCGAATACGAGTTAGATATGATAGAAGAGTTCGAGTATAAATGCACAATTAGTCAAATAATTCCTACTTCAGTCTATATGCCGGTTGTAGTCTAGATTCACCTATGTACCCTATGACTCGGGGTGGACACAAATGAACTCTAAATCCCTACAACCAAGGCTCTGATACCACTTGTAGCGACCCCGACAAATCGTCAAGTGACGGCGTCAGCTACGTGGGTCCCATTACCTGATTATAAGTCTTTAAGATAACGTTTGACCAAAATATATCGCCTTCATTTCAAAATAAAGATTTTTTTCAAAGTTTACAAGAATTGTTCAACCAAAAGTTAAGTTACAACGTTATAAGTACGATTGAAATCTAGGCGACACGGTTTAAAGTAAAGTCAAAAGACGCTCCATGAAATGCATGTATACTCGACATCGGATGCAAGTATCAAATAGTAAGCGGAAGCATATTTCACATATCGTGCAAGACCTGAGAAAAACATAGAAATCTGTCAACGAAAACGTTGGTGAAATCATAGGTTTAAGTAAGTAAGTACAAGTGAACCACAAGATTTGCATCAATGAAATAATAGTAATACATTCCAAAAGTTTGTTTCACGAGCACCCAATTATCAAAGCTTAACATTCCATCCATTGTATACCCCATCCATAGTGCTAGAACAAACACTGATTCTCGAAAATATATTTCATCCGTAGACGGTAGCGAACCGTCAAGGATGAGGGTTGTCAACCCATATGGCCATATAACATAAGTTCTCGCTTACACCCGGCAAGTGTAACTAATGATAATCGAATTGAGGATTTTTGTTCTAAACTCGTATGTAGAATGTTTGTTTTCCCGTTCTTGTGTTCACTTAGTTCAAAAGAATCGTTTATGTTTTCTCATCCCAAATATAAGTTCAAAAAGAGTAAAAGTGGGACTATGATCTCACCTTGAGTGCAAGAGTTAATAAAGTACTTCAACAAGTAAACGCGTGCAAAGACAAGGCTAGTCTTGACCTAAACATATAGGTTATATCAATAACGGTAAACGCAAACGGTCAAAGATGTTCAATTAGTCCTATGGCTCGTTACGACTCGATTATATTAACATGTGAATCAACTAGTCAAGTTTCATGCAAGATACAAGTAAATAATCATGTTAGAAAGGTTGCATAAGTATTTGGTTAAGTTTGACAAAAAGTCAAACTTGGTCGGGTCAAAGTCAACGGAAAAGTCAACATGGTCGGGTCGGGTCTCGGACAAATTTTCTATGCTAGTTATTCATATATAAGCATGTTAAAACAAGTTGAAAGTGAATTGGAGGTCTAGAACATCCCAAACATTTTTCGTGAAACGACCAACCAAAACAGCCCCTGGCAGGCAAATGGGACGGCGTCCCAAATGCCTGGACGGCGTCCCAGTGTGAAAGGCTGGACGGCGTCCCAGGGTGTAGACGGCGTCCCACTTTAAAGACCTGGACGGCGTCCCAGGGTTTTAGACGGCGTCCAGAAGGCTTTCCAGGAACTGTTTTGCTGAAACACAAGTGCACGAACCAAAAACCAAACAATCACAATCTATGATCCGCAAACAATTAGAACAAGTATTTTATATCACCGGGAAGGTATTTTGACAAGGAAAACACCTAGACATAATTCATCAAGTAATTCAACACTTACACACCCCAAAACCGCATTTAAACGTTCATAATCAAAGTTCAAGTTCTAAATATGCATTTCATGATTCGGGCAACCGTTTTACATGTATGATATGCCGTTTCGAAGGTGATCAAACACACATTGCAACAAAACACTTAACAACAATATCTCATAGCATTTGACGCATCAAAAGTTCATGTAGAGCTTATCAAACCCTAATCCAAGTTCACAAAATCACTAATCATGTTCTTGGAGTTTCCTTAATCAACCTATACATCAAAACGAAGCTAATGATACTAGTAACACTTTTAAAACATGCACTTTAACAATCTAACAACATTTGATCATCCAAAATCAAGGATTTAGCAAGTAATTTTCATATTGAACTAATTACACCAAAAACAACGAATCGAGCATACAAATTACATACACGACATCACAATGAGCCATAGACGCTAATTAACAACTTTATAAGTCAAGAACACGAATTTAAAGAAATCTAGTGTTTTAGAAATGTTACCCAAATGAGATGAAGTTGGTACCAAAACGAAGAGGAAGTTGTAAGGAGCTCAAATATGTAATTTGTTTTGCAAAATACCCGCTAGATCATAAATGGATGATGAATCTTTGTGTTTGGAGTTAGAGAGAAAATGGAGGAAGTAATAAAATGGAGGAGGTGATAATGAAAGGGTGGAAAGGGTTTGACCCTTTGACCTAGTCAAAGGTTTGAACCCTTGGCAAGTTTGGTCCCTCAACTATGAATCGGGTGCGGGAATTAACCGAACGAATTATTTTAAATTTCACGGGAGTACGGGAGATATTAAATTCCGATAACGAGAATATTTAAAATGTTACTTAACAAAGGATACGAATCTAGATACGAAGGGTATTATTTAAAAAGAAAAAGACGGGCGTTAAAATAATTTAACGGAAAAATGCGGGATGTTACACCTATCACATTATGCATTTAATTAACATACAAACTAGTGGGATTAACCATCAACACTTAACTCTTGAGCATTTAATGACCCAAATGCATTAAATGACTCACTTACACCAAAACCGTCTATTAATGGCCATGACTCATCATAAGTCACTAAGAGTTAGTGATTAGAGTCTACTAACGCCAACTAACACCACTTATAGGCATTTCATACCCACCTCACCCATACTAGGTCAACAATCACCCATGTAACCCATTTTAAATACTTATACATACAACTTTGGTCAAACTAAACCCATTAACAATATTCCATCATTTTATATGTGTTTTAGTGACTAACAACTCAATTAACACTTACAAATCTCACTTTACATGACCAAGCCCTAGATCAACACCTTTTGGGTTTCCTTGCTTCAAGTTAACCCAATTTCACCCATTAAACCCCCAAATGGGTCTTACAAGTTTCAAATGACCAAACCCTAGCCATAAATTAACTAAAACTCAAAACACGGAGTTAAGACTTACCAATACTATCCACTTGTAGCTAAGAACGAGGAGAACAACTTTACTTCTTGCTCCAAAGATCAAATCTCAAGTCTTCACTCTCAAATCTCACTTTGAATTCAATTGGGTTTTATGTTTTGAGAGGAAATAGAGAAAGAAAATGGAAAAGAAATGAATAAGAATGGATAAGTGGTTGAGATTTAATGCCCCAATCAGATCTACACGTGAAAAGACGAAATTACCCTCGAACTACTCATTTTAAAAACTGAATTCGGAACCAGCTGCACAGGAAGGTCGCGCCCCCTTTCCCGCGGCGCGACAAACAACATGAAATTCAGGCTGTCTTGATCGACTCCTGATTCTGATCTGTGTGTAAAGTCGCAGCGCGACACCACCCACCGCGGCACGACATTAGGCGTGGCCTGACCAGTTTCTTGACAACTAAACTAACTATTGATTTCGTGATTCTTACGCCCCAATCTTACTTCGTATATGCAACTAGACATCACAATGAAGTTTTACACGACTTATTACACCCTTAAGCCATGCGCACACTCATACATGTACACGTTCTCAAGTGTGTGTATATATATATATATATATATATATATATATCACGTACGCACCGAATTAACACTTTTAAAACATTTAAACACATATACAAACGAACTATAAATGTTCTAATGATTAAATATGTACCTTTAGACATGTACGGAAAACGGATTGTTACAATATGTTTTTGGCTCCTCCAAATGAGAGGTAATGTCCTCTATTTAAAGGAGAATGTTACGCCTCTAGGAGTGCACCTTTGTTCTTGCACACTTTTTGTGCGAATTTTTGCACAATCAAGTGCTGATTCCTGCACAACATAGTGTGGATTGCTGCACAATGTAGTGCCGATTGCTGAACAATGTAGTGCTAATACTTGCACAATATTAATCTATGCACAATACAGTAATATGCACACTAGCAAGTCCTTCATGTTCGGAATTATAGTGTCATGCGCACATACGAACATTATCAATTTAGTTACTGAAAAACTAAAGAACTATATTGTTAACTAAAAATATTATGTAATTATTTATTTTTCCAAAAAAGATTAAATGTTGTAATTTCATAACGTTGTGGACTTAGACTACTCTTATCAATGACGCCTTGTTTCACAATTACACTGTCACATCAGCGTCACATCAACATTTTATTCTTATCACTTACCCACCACACAAAACAACACTAGCATTCATGACATACCCATTTACTATCAAATAGACCTACCAAAATTAATTAATTATTACATTGTATAACTTTTAATGCATCGGGTACAAACAAATAAACCAACACCTTCGTTCTTCGTTATGCTATACAACGACATATTGCATCATGATCCTCCCAACGAAGTTCCTACGGCGCTCGCTAGCAACGACGTCTTTGCAACGGCAACTCAACGGCGTTCCAACCGCGCTATTGATATTAGTAGTCAAGAACTTGATTTTTGGATTTTATTTTTTATCTAACTTATTCTATATGGTGTGAAATGATTTGGGTATTATAATGGATTAATAAGTGGGACTAGTATTCGATCGTGTGGTTTTCAAATATAATGATTATTTTGTTGTTAGCTTATGATGTTATGTTTAGACTTAAAAAAATGGTTGAAAGTGTGTTTGTGACGGTAGTTGGCAAATGATACTAGTGGTCAAATGGTGGCTTTTTCCTTGCACTTTCTTGGAGATCGTATATCGTATTCGTATACTTACATTATATTATATTGTTATTATTTTAGTGGTGTATGTGGCGTTCACCTACCTCCCTATTGTATAAAATAATCAGTAAATTAAAAAACTATGTTGACATCAGTTAAGTCTTTTTGTTACTTGAAATTGACAATTATCACACAATACACTAATTCAATCGACGGTATTGTTCGATGAAATAATCATTGTGATGTTGGTCCTCGCCTATTTGGGAGTTCGATTCCCCGGGACAAAATATTGTACACAATGATATCTCCTGATCTTGAATTTCACCCAAGGCCGTCTTTTACACATTACCTTGCAGGGGCAGCGGGAGGGAGAGTTTTACCGCCATGCCCTCGGATTAGTCCAGGGTTTCTTCAGGGCAGCAGTTGAGGGCAACTTATACAACTGCGGGAAATGATTGCGCGAGGGTTTAATCCCCCCGAGTGATTCCAAACTGCTATTCAAATAAAAAAGTTCGATGAAATAGTCTTAACTTTGTGATTGTCAAAAAAAAACTACGGAGTATAATTTTATTTTAGAGTAATTACTGTTAGTGGACTTTTAGATATAGCTAGGCCCATTGTATTTGTATTTTCATTAATATCTTGGTCCGTTATATTAATTGTATTTGTAATCATTTATCGTTATGAAAATTAATAATATATCATTACAAACCAAGCAAATACTATTCACGAGATTGTTAAATTCAAGGGTATTTTTGGCATGCCACATATTGCTTCCAGACTCCCTCACCCATTCTACCCGTCTGCAAGGGCGTAACCCATTCATCCATACCTAATTCCGATCTGCTTCTCTCTCACCCTCCTTCTCGACATCACCCTCACCACCATCATTGCCCGCGTAACCATCAACGCCACCCTCTTCACCATTCTTCGTCTAATTCGTCGTCACCTACCTATCACCAATTTCGATGAACAGTAAACCTATGAATAGTTATCAGGAAGGACAACCACCACCGCTGCTACATCTGACGCCTTCGATATTGTTGATGTTACCACCGTCATCGCCGCCATTATTGTGTACTTAGTTGGTGTGAATTGATAGTTGTCCGGATTTTAATTGGTAAGTCCCTGCTTTGATTACAAATTTTTCATAGTAGTCCTACCATTTGATGTCTGTTGTCGTATCGATTAGTTAACTTTCAGGTATTACTTTGTTTCAAGCTGTTTTAGGGTTTCTTTATCTACATGATTGATTAGTTAGTAATTTTGTGAAACGACCTTGACTCACTTCCGAAAAACGACAATTTTATATATATATATATATATATATATATATATATATATATATATATATATATATCAAGTTCAAAACACTTGCATCAATTGCAACCTGCTTATTTACGTACTTACATACCTTATAACTTCTTTACAACCACTTTATAACATTATTGAGTTTTAACAAACCGTAACATAACAGAGGTGGTAATTTTGACCCATTACCACTATTAACCTCAAAAGACACCAAAATAGAGCATGGTTTTTAGGACTACTACCCAACTTAACCAAGCTACTTAAGCGTACGCAATGCCTCCCCGCAAATGCCCTTCAACAAGCTATTATCCAAGCTTACCCTTTCCTTTTCCGATGTTCGAATCTATAAAAGATTAAAACACAAAAATGTAAGCTAACGCTTAGTGAGGATAATAAACATATATAAATATACAAAAAATCACACAATTCCTCATATCACCATTAAATCACTAAGGTAACATGTAATTCTAAATAAGCATGTTATCTCATACAAATACACATTCACTATCACCAATTCACTAATATAACATGTAGAAACAAATATAACATGTTACTACAATAAACACACAATTACATTACGGTTATGCCCTACTTAGTTTCGCCATAACAAATAACACCATATTGTGATTACGCCCTACTTGGTTTCATCACAATACACAATATCACATCGTAATTACACCCTACTTGGTTTCATCACAATGTACTTGGTTAACCCTACTTGGTTAAACCAAATCACATCACATCTTAAGACTACACCCTACTTGGCTTCGTCCTAAGACCATATGACTAATTATAAATAGTTAAGTCATAAATCACTAAATGACCAACCCTACTTGGTTAGTCAAACATTAAGTGAACTAACTTAAATTAGCTAGTCACTTCACCACTTGGATAAACCTACTTGTTTACCCATTAATACACACGTATACACAATTATGCACACATACATATATTTATTAACTCACCTTGATGAATTTTTAGCAGGTAAATCCTTCAGTCCACAAGTAGTTGATGCAAGTCACCTATTACATCAGACAACACAAACTATATATCACAATTTAAATTACACATACACAAGACACTATCACAAGTGCAACTTAACCCAATTGTACTTGACTACTATTGACCAACACAATTCAATACATACTTATGTACAAAATCAAACCCTAGTTTGACCAACTCAAGTCAGTACCCAAAACTGATTTATCTCAACTCTTTAAACGCATGGTCAATAGTA
This sequence comes from Rutidosis leptorrhynchoides, assembly GCF_046630445.1. NCBI lineage: Eukaryota > Viridiplantae > Streptophyta > Magnoliopsida > Asterales > Asteraceae > Rutidosis > Rutidosis leptorrhynchoides. The sequence continues at coordinate 169,448,681 of NC_092333.1, forward strand.
ACACAATTACAAGCAAACAGGAATTACCAATTGCTTACCCTCAAGTCAACAAATCAACACCCAACCCAAAACCCACATTCAAGTGTTACACAACCATTTACTAGACTCAATAAACCCAAAACCTTATGGTATAAGGGTTTATCACCTTTAACACCTCAAACCCTAACACCAATTCAAAGATTAAACATAAATTTCGAATTCTAGGGTTTACCTTAAGTAGCAATTGAAGTCTAGTAGCTAGAGCAACAAAGAACAAGCTCTAATTTGGGTTGAAATTGCCTCCTTTCTCACCAATTCAAGGTTTCTTCTTCACTAGGGTTTCATACACAATTTAGAAACAAGTCTGGAAGTTTGAAGATGTAAGAATGAGGTTTCCAGACTCATCTCCTCCTCTTATCACGTTTTTCTTTTTCTTTTTTATTTTTATTTACACAAACAGTCCCTCGATTTTGAAACTTGTCAAAAACAGCCCAAAATATTTAATAAAAAGAATGGATGTTACAACTCTCCCGCACTGGGACTAGATCACGTCCTCGTGATCCAAGCTTGATGAACCGACGGGAAGTGTTTAATCACAAACTCTTCCGTTTCCCAAGTGTACTCTAACTCTTTACCGTACTTCCACTTTACTTTAAATGATTTAGTCAGTTGATTTCGAATTTGTCTCACTTGTTCATCAACTATCTCAACCGATTCCTCAACAAAACCAAGTTGCTCATTAACTTCAATCTCATCCAATGGCACAATCGTAGACTGTGCAGTTAAACACTTTCTCAAATGAGATACATGGAAGGTATTATGAATTCCTGAAAGTTTCTCGGGCAATTCTAATTTATACGCAACTTCACCAACTCTTTCTAGAATTTTAAAAGGTCCAATGTAACGAGGACCAAGTTTACCTCGTTTTCGAAATCGAATTATCCCTTTCCAAGGTGATACTTTAAGCATCACCATATCACCTTCTTGAAACTCGATTGGTCGCCTACGTTTATCCACATACGACTTTTTCCTATCTTGGGCCGCTTTTAATCGTGCACGTATATTCTCAATCTTCTGATTTGTCTCAAGTACTACATCGGTAGTTCCTATTTCTTTCTGCCCAATTTCACCCCCAACAAATAGGAGTTCGACACTTTCTACCATAGAGCATCTCATATGGTGGCATTCCAATACTAGTGTGATAACTATTATTGTACGAGAATTCCACCAACGGTAAGTGCTCATCCCAATTTCCACCGAAATCAATCACGCACGCACGAAGCATATCCTCCAAGGTTTGGATGGTTCGTTCGCTTTGACCATCTGTTTGAGGATGAAAGGCGGTACTGAATTTTAATTTAGTTCCCATATCCTCGTGAAACTTGAAACGACCTTGACTCACTTTCGAAAAACGACAATTTTATATATATATATATATATATATATATATATATATATATATATATATATATATATATATATATATATATATATCAAGTTCAAAACACTTGCATCAATTGCAACCTGCTTATTTATGTACTTACATACATTATAACTTCTTTACAACCACTTTATAACATTATTGAGTTTTAACAAACCGTAACATAACAGAGGTGGTAATTTTGACCCATTACCACTATTAACCTCAAAAGACACCAAAATAGAGCATGGTTTTTAGGATTACTACCCAACTTAACCAAGCTACTTAAGCGTACGCAATGCCTCCCGGCAAATGCCCTTCAACAAGCTATTATCCAAGCTTACCCTTTCCTTTTCCGATGTTCGAATCTATAAAAGATTAAAACACAAAAATGTAAAACACTTGCATCAATTGCAACCTGCTTATTTATGTACTTACATACATTATAACTTCTTTACAACCACTTTATAACATTATTGAGTTTTAACAAACCGTAACATAACAGAGGTGGTAATTTTGACCCATTACCACTATTAACCTCAAAAGACACCAAAATAGAGCATGGTTTTTAGGATTACTACCCAACTTAACCAAGCTACTTAAGCGTACGCAATGCCTCCCGGCAAATGCCCTTCAACAAGCTATTATCCAAGCTTACCCTTTCCTTTTCCGATGTTCGAATCTATAAAAGATTAAAACACAAAAATGTAAGCTAACGCATAGTGAGGATAATAAACATATATAAATATACAAAAAATCACACAATTCCTCATATCACCATTAAATCACTAAGGTAACATGTAATTCTAAATAAGCATGTTATCTCATACAAATACACATTCACTATCACCAATTCACTAATATAACATGTAGAAACAAATATAACATGTTACTACAATAAACACACAATTACATTACGGTTATGCCCTACTTAGTTTCACCATAACAAATAACACCATATTGTGATTACGCCCTACTTGGTTTCATCACAATACACAATATCACATCGTAATTACACCTTACTTGGTTTCATCACAATGTATTTGGTTAACCCTACTTGGTTAAACCAAATCACATCACATCTTAAGACTACACTGTTAGGACCCCGAAGTTGTATAGTGTTAATGTGAATTAAGCTTTAAATGAAGGTTCCTTAAAAGAGGGCTATATAAGGAACCTAAGTAGTCCTAATTAGATAGCCATTGTATTGTAACCGAGTTCTAGAAGCTGTGGAATGTAATTTTACCGATTCTCTCTCATACCGAGTCTTCTTCCTATATACCGAATCTCACTATATCTTATCTTTTCTCTCAATCTCAACATGATCTGACATATCATTTGGTATCAGAGCTTCCAGGAAGTGATTCTACATCACTATATCGATCCAGAGATTGTAGATTACAGAATCTGAATACTCTCGGTAAAATGAATCAGATTCGGTATTATCGAATTTGATAATCTGACGTTCAGATTCTTGTGATAAGTTCAACGACGGTGTATTAGGTCTATTAGAAAGAGTTTCGATCATCATTACAGCTTTTTAACTTCAATTATGGAGAATCAAGTTGATTTTTAGAGTTTGTGGCTAAAACTCTCGGTATTGCTTAATTCAAGCTTGATTCTGGTGTTTTGTGAAGATTTAAAGATTCAGTTGTGTTCGTGAGGTGTTAAATCACATTTCTGTCGGTTCAATTTCTTCAATTCTTCAAGTTTTGAAGATTTAATCAACACTCGGTATCGTAACTGTCATACCGAATCTGCTTCATTACTGGAATTTCATCTTAAGTGTTGCAGATTGTGGCATGTTTGTGATTCTATCACATTCGGTTTGATCATACGCAGCTAATTGGTGTGGTTTGAGAAAGGATTCTATTATATTTCTAAGTTTTAGACTTAGACTCGGTATTGTCAACTGCTACAGTTGACATTCGGTATCATTGATATTCTGTTTGTTACTAACTTGTTTTCTTGTGCAGCAAGGTTACCGAATCTAATTCAAGGGAATTGGATTGAGTTTACACATATTATTTTACAGAATTTGACTACCGAGTCAATTACCGAATCAGAATCTCGGTTTCACTTAATTCTTTGGTTTTAAGTGTACTGAAGCTTCAAGTTGTGTGGTTACCGATTCCATACCGAATTTAGGTGTGTTAGTTGTGATTCTTATCAGTTTCTGATACAGAATCTGGTTTACCGAATTGTTACCGAATCTACTACAGTACCGAACCACTTACTGAATATGCTACTGTACAGAATCTTTTACCGAATCTGACATTCTTGTTAGATTTTATACTGAACCCTGATCATAGATTGTGTTTAATACCGAATCTATACCGAATCTACCTCAAATTAAGATGTCTACACAAGATACTCTTATCATTAGATCAGATTCCCGACCTCCAGTGTTGTTTGATAGCAAGTACACTCAGTGGCTTCATCGTATCACTCAGTACATAGACTATAAGGGTAAGAAAGCTAAACATATATGGGCTTCTCTGAGAGATGGTCCAGTTACTGATTTTCATCCGGATACTGGTATGCCAATTCCAGTCTATGAACTTTCTGGTGATAAACGTGAAAGAGCTCAGGGTGACATAGAGGCTAAGAATATTGTCATGCAAGCTATCCCATATGAGCTATTTGAAAATGTTGATAGCAACATTACTGCAAAAGATATATGGGATGAGATCAAACGACAACAAGAAGGTTATGACATGTCAGACGTTACTAAATTGAATAAGGCTCTGGGATTGTATGAAGATTTCAAGCAGGAACCAGAAGAAGTACTCAAGGACACCTACCGTCATTTCAATGGTGTTCTCATTGAGTTGAAAAGGTGTAAGATTGTAAAAGTACATGCTGAAGTCAACATGAAATTCCTCAAAAAGCTCAATGCTGATTGGCTTCCTTATGGAACCATTGTTCGATCTACCAAAGAGATTGACAAGTTGACTATTCATGAGCTTGTTGGAGTTCTTATGCATTACCAACCTGAGGTGTCTAAACTTCAAGAAGGAAGGAAAGAGTCTTCTCCGGGCGATCCCCTTCCCTAATTGCTAAAAAGAAGAGCAAATCTTTTACGACTTCCAAAAGCTTGTCCAAGAAAGTGCTTGTTGAAGAATCAATTGATTCTGAAGAGTTGAATCTTTCTGATGTTGATGATTCACACCTTGAATTAGTCAAGATGGCAGCCATGTTCACAAACGCCTTGAACAAACACAAGTTTAAAGGCAAATCAAGCAATCAACGCAAACACTCATCATCTTCCTCGTACTACAAGAAAGCTGATCAATCCAAACAACAACGTGCTGATAATTCCAAGAAGGAATATTCAATCTGTTTCAATTGTGGCAAAGCTGGTCATTACTCTCGTGAGTGCAAGATGCCTAAGAAGAAGGGCGCAGCTTACTACAAGAAGAAAATGTTGATGGCTAAGATTGTAGAAACTGGGGGAGAGCTGAAACCGGTTGATGATACTTGGTTTAACTGGACTGATGATTCAGACTCAGAGGTGGAACATGCAAATGTTTGCAAGGTGACTAAGCTCATCAAAGCTAAGGAAGCATTGGAGAATTCTGACTCAACATCTGACGATGATGAGGTACAATCAACTGAAATCTCACCTGATTTTATAAAAATGCAAAATGACTTGATGAAGAATTTGGTCTCAATGTCAAAAGAAGTCAAAGGCTCAAAATCTGAAAACAAGGTTTTAAAAGATAAAATCAAACTTTCTGAGACCCAACCATCTTCATCCAAATTACAATCGGAATTGCAAAAGTTGACCGTCTAACTCAGCTCCTCGGAATCTGAGTTGGAAGATCTTAAAAAGACAATTCATCCAATTAAAGTCGAACGAACTGATTATCGTTTAAAATCTGAACGACTTGCAGAAAAAGTTCAATTCTTAGAAAAAGATCTTTCTGATTTAAAAAACCAACATGAACCCACACTTTCAAAGCTAAACAAGAAAATTATTCATTTGGAAAACGCCATAATTGAAAAAGACACTGAAATTTCTTCGTTGTCAAAAGAGTCTGTTCTAATGAAAGCTCAACTTGCTCGATATGAGGTAAAACTCTATCGTACAGAGCAATCTAAAGCTATCATTGATTTAGAACTTTCAAAACAAACAATTTTCATGAACAGACCAAAAATGATTCATGGTGAAAAGTGGGGGTTGGGTTTTGAAGATCCTAAGATCTTAGATGGAGCTTCCAAAAAGATTCCAGGATTATATCATTCTGATTACTTTCAAGCTGGTTTACCATCGCATTTTGTGCATTCTTCTGATACTGATTTTGATGATATTATTGTTAATCGAAAATCTAAAAAATACCATCAAATTAGCTTAATGTATGAGAAAATTAATTCAAAAATGGGTAAATCAAATCCTGATTTCTTGAAGGAACTTGTTGAAACTGAAAAGAATGTACAATGTGCTAATTATGTGCCGACACGTAGATTGGTTTACATTCCTACACTCATGCTAGAGAAATACATTTTAATGCTTGAGAATGGAGTGTTTAACAAACCTAGTTCTAGCATTGTTAACATAGATGAGGTGTTTGATGATTCAACTTTTGATGTGAAACCAGTTCTACCTGCTTTACCTGCATGTTCTGATAATGTTTTCCGTGAAGACCTAGCACATGTACTAACTGTTTTCTTTAAGACATAATCTCTAGGTCAAAATTCTTTAGATGAAAAAGTAGAACCTCATACTGAACCGATCATTGAACCTTTGATAGATTTTGAAAGTCAACTTGATCCTTTGCACGATTATTATTTACATTTACCTGCTGTACGTAATTTGAATCGTATAGTAGCTCAACTAGAAAAGGAGAATATTGACTTGCAAATTAAGTGCCAATCATTAGAACAAATGCTTTCTCTGTGTGATAAATTGCCTTCACTGCCTAAGAAAGAATGTACCTATGCTTTTAAGGAGGGTGAAGTGATAGTTTCTGCTGAAGAATTATGTCTTGAGGTTAAAAACTTAAAACAAAAGATAATTCAACTGAAACAGGCTAACACACTTAAGCAATCGTCTAATGTTGAAACCAATGTGCTTGAATGTATTGGTGGGATTACTAAGAAGGGGAAAGGAACAACAACATCTAAGGATGTAAAACCCATTACTATTCTTAAAAATCCTCTACGTTCTCAATTTGGCAATCGTGGTTCAAAAGTTGTTTTTACAACTCAATTTGTTGTCAAAAAGGTTCATTCTCCCGATGGTTCTGTGTCAACTGAAAAGATTCCTATGATTCCAATGACAAAAACTTCAAAAGTGAGTCTTCTAACGACATCAGTTAAGTCCACACAACACACAATTCCTAAACCTAATTTAAGTGAGTATGATGCAAAAGAACATAAAATCAAATTGAAAATTTTGCAAAATCAATCATCTCATGTGTCAACTGAAAAGTTTGGACGTCTAACTAACAAAGGTGTTTTTCGTGTCACATGTCATAATCCAAACTTGAATTACAAATCTGTATGGTTTCTAAGTCCACGACTAAGAAAGTAGCAACCAAACCAACGCAATCTGCTAGTCGGCCTAGGAAATCATCTCATGTTTTTCAATTTTCATCTGTGAACAAAACATCTACTTGGAATAAGTTGTGTGTTAAGACTTCTGATAACGATGTAAAACTTGATATTGCATATGATGCTTCATGTAATGTGGTTTTAAATGATGCTTTATTGTCTAAACTGCATGATGCTTTACGTGATTATCTTGTCGTTGATCCAAAGTTTATTGTTGGTACTAACCGTAGAGGACCCAAGAAACTTTGGGTACCTAAACTCTAGGAAATTCACATTTACAGGGTTTCGACATCTATGTTTGGTATATCGATTCCGGTTGTTCTCGACACATGACGGGCGATAAATCCTTGCTTGTCAACTTCATTGACAAATTCCTAGGAACGGTTAATTTTTGAAATGATGAGATTGCAGCGATAATGGGTTACGGAGATTTTGTGCAAAATGGCATAACAATCAAACGGGTTTCATATGTTGAAGGTTTGGGGTGCAGTTTATTTAGTGTGAGTCTTCTTAAAGTTCTGTTTGAACGTCGACAATGCTCGGTGCAATCCACCGAAGGAAATGATCTTCTTGCAGCCTCAGAAAGTTTGATCCAAATGACGATCAAGCCATATTTCTCGGTTATTCTTCGAACAAAGTTGCTTATCGGGTTTATCACAAACGGACAAAAACGATTAAAGAGAGCATAAATGTGAAGTTCGATGAATTTTCGGGAATGGCTTTTGAACAACTCAGTTCAAAACCCGATCCTAACCTGGCTACTTCTTCTTCCGCGCAAAACTCAATTTTCTCGAAGAAGGGTGTTCCTACGGTTACATCAGAGAAACTGGATATCTTGTTTGATAGTCTTTATGCTCCTCAATGGATTTCAAATGTTCAAGCTGTACCGATTACACCGTCACAGTCAACTACTGTGGAGACTCAACAAAGTCTTTTTGATGAAGCTACAACACCAACTGATTCACCCGTTTCTTCTTCATCCTCCATACCACCTCCTGTTACTGATAATCTTGAACCAATTCAAGATTCATCAGTTGATACAACTCCAGCTGTTTCTCCAGATACTCTATTGAATCCATTAGATAATGTTACATCAGATCAAGCGGATCAAGGCTCAACGTCAACAACGGTTGATGTTTCAATGGATACCACTGATGTACAACCTCTTCCACACAACCGATGGACTAAAAGTCATCCAATAGATCTTATTATTGGTGATGCATCTGCTCCAGTCTCTACTCGAAGGGCTACTTGGAATATGTGTCTATACACTGCCTTTCTTAGTAAGATTGAACCAACAACGGTTGCTCAAGCTTTACTAGATCCGAACTGGGTGGTTGTAATGCAAGAAGAGATCAATCAATTTGAACGGTTGAAAGTATGGCGATTGGTTCCAAGACCAACGGGTCAACGACCAATAGGGGTTAAGTGGATTTTTAAGAACAATTCTGATGGAATTGTGATTCAGAATAAGGCACGTCTTGTGGCCAAGGGATATCGACAACAAAAGGGTATTGATTATGACGAAACGTTTGCTCCGGTTGCTAGGATTGAGGCTATTCATCTTTTCCTTGCATTTGCTTCTCATATGAAGTTCACGGTGTTTCAAATGGATGTCAAAACTGCTTTTCTGAATGGTCATCTTCAAAAGGAAGTCTATGTCGATCAACCAGAAGGCTTTGTCGATCCCATTCATCCAAATCACGTATACTACTTGGAGAAAGCTTTGTATGGTCTGAAGCAAGCACCACGTGCATGGTACGAGACCTTAACAAAGTATTTGCTGGACAATGGCTTTTCTCGTGGAACGATTGATACAACACTATTCATCCGTAAAAACCACGGTCACATTCTCTTGGTTCAAATTTACGTTGATGACATTATTTTTGGTTCCACGTCCCCGACCTTATGCAAAGAATTTGGTGACCTTATGGCTAACAAATTCGAAATGAGCATGCTTGACCAGTTAAATTTCTTTTTGGGGTTACAAGTAAAACAATTACCAAACGGGATTTTTCTCAGTCAAACAAAGTATATCAATGATATGCTAAAACGTTTTAAAATGACTGCTTTAAAACCAATGACAACCCCAATGAGGACTTTACTGGATGCTGATACTAATGGGGAACCCTTTGATATTACGCTTTATCGAAGCATGGTTGGTTCTTTAATGTATCCGACTGCAAGTCGACCCGACATTACACTTGCTGTAACTGTCTGTGCCCGCTTTCAGTCAAACCCTAAGAAATCTCATTCCAAAGCGGTTGTTAGGATTTTTCAGTACCTTAAAGGTACACCTAACCTTGGGATCTGGTATCCTCATGGATCCGATTTCAATCTCACTGCTTACACTGATGCGGATCATGGCGGTTGCCATGTTGATAGAAAAAGCACATCTGGATCAAATCAGATGTTGGGGAATAGGCTAGTTGGTTGGTCATCCAAAAAGCAGAACTATGTGCCTTTATCAACAGATGAGTCTGAGTACATTGCTGCAGCTCATTGTTGTTCACAAGTTTTGTGGATGCAAATTCAACTTTCAGACTATGGCTTTAAGTTTTCTAAGACCCCGATTTACTATGATTCACAAAGTGCTATTGCAATTACAAGCAATCCGGTCCAGCATTCTAAGACTAAACACATAGATATTCGCTATCATTTCATTAAGGACCATGTAGAGAAAGGGGATGTAGAGTTATACTTTGTGCCTACCAAAGTGCAATTAGCTGACATGTTCACTAAGCCTTTAGATGAACTTAGGCTAAATTTCTTGATCAAAGAGATTGGCATGGTAGAGTATAGTGCTTGATATTCCTTAGATCTGTTGGAACTTATTCTTGGGATCTTGTGTTTAGGGGGAGTAGATACTTTCTAGGGGGAGCAACTACTTTCATATGCTTTGGATATCATCTTTTAAGGGGGAGCCTTTAGATTTATGTTAACTTCCTGGCAATGGTTACGTAAGGGGGAGGTAACTCATTGATATCATATTTCAAGGGGGAGTTAATTCATTTTCTTGAGAATTTTATCAAAATGCTGATTTACATTCTTGTATATCAAATTTTGAGGGGGAGAAAAAGGGAGAAAATGCGAAAATTACTAAAAAATATTGTTTTTCAAAAGTGAATTCATAAATTCTTTGTTTTATATCTGAAATAATTCACTAAGGCTTGTATACATCTCAGTATGCAACCCGTTTTAACAATTGGTATCACTGAAGATTTGTACTTTGTTCACAAATTCAAAGTTCTTTTAAGTACAAATCTTATTTTGAAAAATTCATAAAAATTGGAAAAGATAAAATCCAAAAATATTTGATTTTTACTGAATAAATGCTATTTTAAGCATTATACCGAATCTGACATCCAACAGTACAGATTCGGTAAGTTCAAAGTTTTCAAAACAAAAAATTGTCTCAGAATTGTTTACCATGAAAAGATTGAAATGAATTTTAATAGGAAAAATCAATTTGTCAAGATTTTGAAGTTAAATTGATAAAGTTTTGAAAAGTGGACTGTATTTGGTAAAATAGGCCTATTCGGTAAAAGCCCATTCGGTATTTTATCTTCGGTATCTATAAAAGGAGGGTCAAAGTCAAACTAACTCTCTTACTGTGCTTAATTACCTACCGAGTCTAATTGAACATACCGAATCTGCCTAATCTACCGAATCCGTTCTTCTGTTTCTTCAAATCTTTGGTATAATTTCATTTTAATCATTGCTTTAGATACATACGTATTCTACTAATCTTTGATTAAACTCAATTGATTTGGTTAATTAACATGAATTCTTGTCTACACTGAGTTATATTAATTGATCTATCATTTGACCAAGTTTGATTACATGTTTAATTGATTGTTTGATGGATTCTGTATCTACCGAATATGTTCTATCTACAGTACCGAGTCTGTTTATACGATTAACATGTTGATCTGCTTCTAATTGAGTGGTTAATTGATTATGGTTGTGATTTTACATGATAGAATATGCATGTTTGAGTGACTTTATGTTAATTTTGGAGATACCGAATCTGTTCTTCTCTTGATACCGAGTCTGACTTTTGGTACCTTGAAACTTTCTGATTTTTATCTTCAAACACTTAACATGTTTATTTTATATCTTTCTGATCTGAAAACTCAAGCTTATTTGGTTACAGAATCTCAAGTTTTCATGACTACCGAATCTGCTTGAATTGTGTTTAAAAATTGACTAAGTGTTGTTCTGATTCTTTGAGTTATATAATTGACTTTGCATGATGAATTTGTATTGTGATGAATATCATATGAATGTCATGATTGTCAATTACTTGTTCATATTTGAGAATAAAGGATTTTTTATATCTTTGAAAAACTATAAAAATCATAAAATATAAAAGATAAAACATATATAAAGGTTTTCAAAGGAAAATAAGAATAGAGATATATGCTTTATGTTAAATATCTTGTGGTCTTCTATTTCTTATTTATACAGCTAAATGACGAACAATCACTTCATCAACTCTGAAACCAACATTCCCTGCAACTACTGGACTGCAATTCTAGAGAGGCACACTCTGTAGCCTGCTCTAAACTCTACAGTCAGTGTACCTGTAACAGATCTGGAGCTACTTAACAGAACAATTAGGTTTGTGGAAGCTACACAACCTACTGCTGAAAATCCAGAGGGAACACAAGCTCGTTTTGAATTTCAACTGAGAGGAGTTCAAGGGAGGAGGAGTATCACTAAGGCTGATTTCAGGAGGATATTTAGACTTCCTGTTGTGCAGAATGCTCCTGCTTTTCCTGCTACTCAACAGATGATGTTATCTGTCTTTGATCTTGGTTATGTTAGAGCCCGCAATGTTCCTCCGGCTAAGTTTTAGAAGAAATATCTGCACTCAAGGTGGTATGTGATCTTCTCAATCATCAACAGATGCTTGCTGATGACAAGGAGTAGATCCGACATCCTGACTGTGCCAATGCTGAAGTTGTTCTACTCTTTCATAAGAGTAGAAGCTCCTGACTATGCAGAACTAATATAGGACTTGGTTCAAGCTCAAGTTGATAAGCCAAGGGGTTCATACATCCCTTGCGAAAGGTTTTTCTGTATCTTTATCCATGATGCTATAAATGCTTGCAGAAATGCAAATATATTTGTACCAGGTACACATGGATTACAAATGAAACGATTTGGGGAGCTGAAGATGAATACCCCGATGGTATCTGATAATCAATTCACTGCGCTGATTCCAAATTGGCTAGTGAGGCTAGCTGAACCCCAAGACGTTCGTATGCGTTCTTATTTTGAGGTTGTAGGAATACCTCTTCTGAACCCGGTACAACAAGAACAAGTTGAACCCGGGGTTCCAGCCCCAGAGGTTGTAGAGGAACCTGTAGTTCAACAACCCGGGCCAGCTAATCCTCCACTTAGGGTGAACCTTAAACGATCTAGGGCAGCACACCAAGCTCAACCCGTGAGGATCAGGGAACCTAGTCCAACTAGGATTGCACCAACCCTTTCCACAACATCCGAAGTGAGCAGTGACACCGACACTTCAGCAACAGCATCTGAATCGTCTCCCAAACATTCTCCTAAGAGAACTCGATATATCCCTGATGAGATGATTCAGACTCCGCCAACCCAACGAGTAACTAGATCTAGGACTTCGACACCTATCGTCCGCCAAACAGTTACTACAACTGTTGGTGATACGGACCAAGACCTAGAAAAAATTAGGTCACCCTCACCCATCTCCGTATCACATCCAATAATAACAGTAAGCCCTACGCTAAATGAAACGCAAGTTTCGGTAGGCAAGAGATCTAAACGCACGGATGGTAAAAAGGCCACTAAGCCCATCCAATCTAAACAGGACTTAATAATAAATCCTACAAAGCAAGGTGCTTCGGCATCTAAGGAAGTAAAGTCTTCCTCTGCAGTAAAGTCTGCGTTGACTCAATCTATTGAGGAAACTCAATCATTGAAGTCCAGAAAGGCCGAAGGGGAGCCGAAAAATCTTGAAAAGGCACCCTGCTTATCGGCTGGAAATCCTCCTGTGCCTCAACGTACAACAGGGTCTCGAGGTCCGGCTTATCTTGATGAGGGAGATCTGCCGCGTCCCATGGAAACGAGTTAACATGACAATCCTTCGGGATATTTATCAGACTTCCAGCAGACTGATCCCTTGGTTCATGAAAGTGATCCATTGGATCAAACCACTTCTCTTCCGGATTCTGAATCTCAGGGTCTGGAGGAAAAGTCTTTAACTGAAAGAGATTTGCCACCTCATGGTATATCAATGATTTCAGGAGTCGGAGATAGCAATATCTCTGCGAGAGCTAAACCGACGGGTAGTTCTGCTACTCTGTCAGAGTCCCATGAGACTAAAGTCATGGAGGCGGATGCTTCGAAAGAAACTTCGCCGGTGACAACTCCGGTTGTTACCCAACCTCCATCAGAAGGGGATATCACGAATCTGACTAGTAGTATGTACATCCCTACATATAAGAATAATACCGCACAATCATCCTTACCTGCCCTCACGGCAACTCAAACACTTCCATGGACATCGCCTTCAACCGATGCTGCTGATGCTGCTTTTGTTCATGGTTACACCGTTGTTTCACCAACTGGGTCACCTTTTCGGATTTCAAATAGATATGGATTACAGTATCTCTCTGACAATGAGGTGGAGGAGCTCTATCTTGCTGAGTTGGCTAAACGGACTGATCTTGATGAAGTTCATGAGACTATGATGATTTATCTAGAACAAGCAAGGATAGTGTATCCTTTCTCTTCATGCAAGTCACCTGGACCAATTCACATGCCTGATCATGATGATTTCGATCCCGACAATCTTCATGAGGGGGAGAATAGACAAAGTGGTCATCGGTCCAGTGGTTATGAAGCTGGTACATCTAGTCAACAGAAGGATAAAGATGTTTTTGATCTATTTGATTCCGGTAGTGATGAAATTGAGGAAATCCAGTGTGAAAGTTTTCTAGATGAATCAGAAAGTCAGAGAGAGGGTGACTCAGGGATGTTAATGATTATGGATACAACTGATCAATCAGAGAATAAGTCATCTCAAGAGAACAATCAAAACTTTGACAACATTGAAGATATTTTGAAGGGGTCATCGAGTATCGCCAATGAATTCAATGATCATAAATTTGTTAACTTGACATCTCCATCTGATGAATTTGGAATACACTTCGAAAAGGAGATTTTCTCTAATGGCAAAGAAGATACTACGACTCCTCCTGATTTGAATGTTCCATTTCAAACTGCAGAGATTGTTCTTGAGCGTGATGCTGATTACCAACTAAGTGAGGATGAAGAGAAAAAGATTCTTCGTTCACCATTCATTGAACAACAGGCGTATAGAATCTATGGTGATTCTGATCTTGTCCTTTCTGCATCAATGAGTGTTCTGGGTGCATGGAAATATCATAAGAAGCCAGAATATCTCAAAGCTTATCTGAGTGTTCGCAATAAATTCAAATTGAAGAATGAAGAGAAACTTCAAATTCAGCGGAATTCAGAGATCAAAAGTATAAATAAGATTTTGAGGATTAATAAGGATGAAGTGAAGATGCTAGTGTTTCAAGTTACAAGAATGGATGATGAGGATTATTAGTTTTCAGAAGCGGATTTTGATAAACTGAAGATGGACGACATTATTTTCATTTACAATTATTTGATTAACTTGAATGAATCTGCAACAACTTATCATGCTACTGCAATGAAGGCAGTCTACAGGTTTATTCTTGATTCGATGAGATGGATGCTGTTCATGATTTTCAAATGGGATTGGAATCTGGACACAAAAAGCTCAGAATCAAACCGCCAAATCAAGTGATTGAAGAGCTAAGATACATGTCCTTACTTGAAGTGAGCGACTGTCCATATGGGTTTGTATTTGTCAATTCTCACTATACAAAGATCTTCATCAGAGTCTCAGATTTTAGAAGATACTCAGACGGAATGTTGATGTATGCTTTCAAATACATGAGATGGAGACTGATCAATAACTGCTATTCAACTGAAGATAATGAGATTGTCAAGTACATTCTCACAAGATTGAAAAGTCGTCTCAAAACAAGAGTGAATATACGAAGATATGAGAATCTCAAGGGATTCAAATCTAAAGTTCACTTCAGAGGGACAAAGTTCCTTTAGATGTTTTCGATAGGATTATATTGTAAAGTTCACATTTAATACTAAGGGGGAGATTGTTAGGACCCCGAAGTTGTATAGTGTTAATGTGAATTAAGCTTTAAATGAAGGTTCCTTAGAAGAGGGCTATATAAGGAACCTAAGTAGTCCTAATTAGATAGCCATTGTATTGTAACCGAGTTCTAGAAATTGTGGAATGTAATTTTACCGATTCTCTCTCATACCGAGTCTTCTTCCTATATACCGAATCTCACTCTATCTTATCTTTTCTCTCAATCTCAACATGATCTGACCTATCATACACCCTACTTGGCTTCGTCCTAAGACCATATGACTAACTATAAATAGTTAAGTCATAAATCACTAAATGACCAACCCTACTTGGTTAGTCAAACATTAAGTGAACTAACTTAAATTAGCTAGTCACTTCACCACTTGGATAAACCTACTTGTTTACCCATTAATACACACGTATACACAATTATGCACACATACATATATTTATTAACTCACCTTGATGAATTTTTAGCAGGTAAATCCTTCAGTCCACAAGTAGTTGATGCAAGTCACCTATTACATCAGACAACACAAACTATATATCACAATTTAAATTACACATACACAAGACATTATCACAAGTGCAACTTAACCCAATTGTACTTGACTACTATTGACCAACACAATTCAATACATACTTATGTACAAAATCAAACCCTAGTTTGACCAACTCAAGTCAGTACCCAAAACTGATTTATCTCAACTCTTTAAACGCATGGTCAATAGTAACACAATTACAAGCAAACAGGAATTACCAATTGCTTACCCTCAAGTCAACAAATCAACACCCAACCCAAAACCCACATTCAAGTGTTACACAACCATTTACTAGACTCAATAAACCCAAAACCTTATGGTATAAGGGTTTATCACCTTTAACACCTCAAACCCTAACACCAATTCAAAGATTAAACATAAATTTCGAATTCTAGGGTTTACCTTAAGTAGCAATTGAAGTCTAGTAGCTAGAGCAACAAAGAACAAGCTCTAATTTGGGTTGAAATTGCCTCCTTTCTCACCAATTCCAGGTTTCTTCTTCACTAGGGTTTCATACACAATTTAGAAACAAGTCTGGAAGTTTGAAGATGTAAGAATGAGGTTTCCAGACTCATCTCCTGCTCTTATCACGTTTTTCTTTTTATTTTTTATTTTTATTTACACAAACAGTCCCTCGATTTGAAACTTGTCCAAAACAGCCCAAAATATTTAATAAAAAGAATGGATGTTACATTTTGATCTTGAAATTAGTTGAAGCCTAGCTATGATTTTAGGTTAAATTTGTTTTACTTAATTTTATGTACGAGTGTACTTCATGTTTTTTGTATTTTGTTTATTATTTTCTCAATTCGGTCTACTAGCATGTAACTATATGAGAAGGAACTAATTTGGGTTTTAAGATTCGGATTCGGGTTTACTACAATCACCGTGAGCATTATACTTAGCACTCCACATTTAGATCTACGGCGATAGCTCCGGCAATTACAGAGGAGAAAGATGAAGATTATCTTTATTTCTTGCTTCACCATTAACCTGCAAAAGTTTTTTAAATAATTGTATGCAATAAATAAATAATAAATATTATGGTGTAGTAATAATTAAATTAGATTATGGGCTTTTTTGTTTTATTTATTTTAGCATATTGATGCTTTCTACTGAATTGTGTTTGTTAATACGAAAAATAAATTTGTGGTTAGATTGTGGTCGCATAAACAGGTGTACTTTTCATCACATGAATGTTATTCTTTGTAATTGTTATTGTTATTGTTATTATCATCTATTGAGTGTTCTCTATCTTGATTTTTCCCCTTGAATGTTTATTGAACATGTGTTTCATCATTCTATTGAAATTATATGTATCATACACATTCTATTATTATAATAATAAAAATATACTAATTGTCATGAGATGTCACTGTCAACGAGGGTATTTCAGTATTTTTGCACATTTTGTATTTTTTAGTTGCTAATATCATTCTTTACCACACTTAAAATCTGAACTAGAGCCATTATGTACAAGCCCAACATCAAATTGATGGGCTGGATTTCTCAAATCCTTAAATCTTGATGGCCCACCAAGCACTTTAGGAGTTTAGGCTCATCAGTAGCATTCGCAACCTTTGTCCCATCTCCGGTCTATCAGTAAGCTTAACATGAGTCACCTAACTTTTTAATTCAATATATACTACTTCACCCAAGTTCAGATATTTAAGTACTATTACAGAGAATATATTATAGATTCTTTTTTATACGGTATATATATATATATATATATATATATATATATATATATATATATATATATATATATATATATATATATATATATATATATATATATATATATATATATATATATAGGGGCAGGATCAATGGGGAAGTAATCAATCGGGGGGAAGCAAAAAAAAAAAAATTTCATTTTTTGAAAAAAACTTTGTTCACGAACATTATAGATTGGATGAAAATAAGAACATTTGGAAAAGACATTT
This sequence comes from Rutidosis leptorrhynchoides, assembly GCF_046630445.1. Classification (NCBI taxonomy): domain Eukaryota; kingdom Viridiplantae; phylum Streptophyta; class Magnoliopsida; order Asterales; family Asteraceae; genus Rutidosis; species Rutidosis leptorrhynchoides. The sequence goes on from NC_092333.1 coordinate 169,466,336, forward strand.
CGTGATGAATGTTATTATTTTGGCGGGAAAACGATCGACAAAAATAACATTCAAGATAATATTGTTCGTGAAGAATGTTAACGTTTTTTTTCTTCATGTTTTGTGAAGTAAAATTTAGCCCGATTTAGAGTTTAGGGTTTAGGGTTTAGGGTTTGGTGTTTTGGGTTTATTCCATAAACCCAAAACACCAAACCCTAAACCCTAAACTCTAAACTGTTCGTGTTAAAAACTCAATCTAAATCCTAAATCTAAACCCTAAATCTAAACCCTAAACCCTAAATTTTTAAACCCTAATATCTAAACCCTATAAACCCTAATATCTAAACCCTAATGTCTAAAACCTCAACATACGCTCGAAAAACACGATAATTGTTATATATTACTTCTTCGAGCGTTTTTCCGCCAAAATAATAACATTCATCACGAATTGTCTTTTCTAAATGTTCTTATTTTCATCCAATCTATAATGTTCGTGAACAAAGTTTTTTCAAAAAACGAAAAAAAAAAATTTGCTTCCCCCCGCTTCCCCCCGATTGGTTACTTCCCTCTTGATCCTACCACTATATATATATATATATATATATATATATATATATATATATATATATATATATATATATATATATATATATATATATATATATATATTAGATTTAAGAGCCCATGCGTTTCACGACAAATTAAAAAATAGTATTTGAATGCGTTACTATTAGCATAAATTACATGTATTACACAATGACAATGACAAAAGCCAGCTCTAATGAAATTGCAGTGTTCTAATCAAGTCATTATATTTTCTAAACTATTTTGTGACAACGTACAACATAATTAAAACAAAAATTGTAAAGTAAATAGGTGAGATGTTTCTATATACAGTTAAACTTATAATTTAGCTATTAAATGAACAAAGAAATTGATACCGATCAAAGTGTCTAAATTGGTCAAAGTGTCTAAATGATCATAGAAACTGATATAAGTCATTTGGCAACAACATGTTTAACTTTGACAAGAAAATTTAGAACGGGTTAAAGTGTGTAAATGGTGAACCACATCACTTTAGTATAAAAAAATTTCTAACTGTTATTATGTATAAGAATATAAGTGTAAGTTAAGTTTCATTGACTAATAAAACTTTATCAACAATATAGCCTAGTCATACCATTTGTGCGTCATGAGAGTTGGCTATTACATGTTGATGCATACATACTTATAACATCATACCCTATGTTTACATCTGGTAATACATGTTGATGCATGCATGCATACTTATGTACGATTGGTACATTTGATAAGAAATTGGTTTAAACCATTGCTTTACATTGACTAATATCTATTAATAATATCATACTCTCGACTACCAAAGTCAATACCTTGATTATACCTTGATTAGAGTTAAGAATATGAATATGAATCAGATGTGCGATAGAACAAAGGATAAATTTGAATAGTTTGTATAAAATACCCAATTTAAGGAAAGTGTGACTTCACCATTGTAAGAAGTCTGTGACAATGATAAAAAGTTATTTTTTTCGTGCTATGGCGATTCAGCATACCTGTATAAAGTGAACATGAGGTTAAGTAGTCAATTATTGTGCATATCAAACACTGTATTCATAATAATTGGTGTATAGTGTATGTCAATCAATGTTTATACAGTTAAAGATTGAATGGTTTTAAGTATAAATTGAATTTATACCAACATGCTACTATGATACTATAGGTGGTGCAAGACTTTTTTGTACATAACATTTTTTATGAGCCCGTGTCTTGCACGAGTGATAAAATTATGCGTGCAAAATTAATTGATTTTATCAGACAATTACTGTTATGAGGTATAGATAGAGTAGTCTCAATATAATGTGATATGATTACAAATATGTATATCTAACTGTCATAAGCTGACGTCATTTACATATAAATGATAACATTAGAGAACCACATATTGGGAAGAAGTGTTTACGGTCAATTTCATTTCATTCAATTCAAAATATAATATGAACAAATTTAAACTAAAACACATAACATCATAGCAACAAAAGATTCATCTTTTTAAAGAAATTTATAGATGCATAACATTTTATTGGTTGTCTTCTCCCAAAGAAGTTGGTCTCACACACTGTCTTAAACACAATATTTAACTTTTTAAATGTATTCTTGAATCCCAATAATATTTTCACTGAAGTACTGATTCAATTCCTCCTCGGTAATAGCAGGGTCAAGGTTGTCAACATAGACCTGCATAAAACAATAACGCAAATAAAAAACACGATGGTTACAAAGCGAGAACTCAAAAGGCATGTCCAAACACTCACTGTGATGAAATTAAAAAAGACATACAATTCTTTTATGATGAATCGGTGCTTCTAACCTATAAGTATATATAGGTTAGAAGGTTCAACTAAGATACACAGATTATATTTATTTGCAAAATGTGTAAATGACCAAACCTGATAGGTTAAAAAAACCCTTAGTAACCACAAATCGATGCCCAAAGCTGCTAACTAAAGTAAAGTCAAGTTAGTTCACTTGTAAAGAAGTATCTAAAGTTGGAGTCCCTTCTACAACTTTGGATGTATTGGTACCACTGGATTTGTCTTTGTTGTCATTTCCTTATAACCCTAAAAACATTATAACATGGAAATGGTAAAACGCATACTTATACCCAGAAGTATAAGAATTGAGGTTTTACCAAAGATATGAGGTGCTCGCACAATTTATTATGTAAGAAACCGTTGTAAAAAAACACCTACCCAAAGAAACATTATATCAAAAAGGACTGATATATATGAATGCAATCAACAATCTATAGGGGAAGAAATTGTAGCGACCCGACAAAATCGTCATTGACGGCGCCGTTAACTTAGGTCCCGTTACGTGGTCATAGTCCCTATATGAGACGCGTTTGACCAAAATTATGTCGCATTCATTTGACACGTACAAGACTTACAAAGTTTAGTTTACCCAACGGTTCGATAACAAGTTTAAGTTTACAAAAGTTATAAAGTATAAATGAAATAACTTGCGACACAATTAGTTTAAAATCACAGTTGCTATAAATAGCGTAAATATGTATGTAAACATTTGTTTGAATCCAAAGGTGCTATCACTAGCATATGCATGTATGCTTGACTTCAAGCAAGTAATCAAAGTGTATGCATGTATGCTTGATCCCAAGCAAGTATGAGTGTACGCGAAAGCATGTATCAAATAGCCAATCATGAACGTGAGAAACATATAGAAAACTGTCAACGGAAAACGTTGGTGAAATCATAGGTGTATTTGTAAACGTTGTTTTTGAACCACAAGATTTTGTATAGTTGATTATCCAAATCGTTTGCATTCCAAAAGTTATTGTTTGTATCGCGAGCACCCAATTATCAAGACTTAACTGTATACGAACCCCATTGAATTAGTGTTAGAACCGACACTACACCCGAAAATATATTTCATCCGCTAACGGTAGCGAACCGTCCGAATGAGGGCTCGTCAAGCCCATGTGATCACATAACATAAGTTCACGTTTACACCCTGCAAGTGTAACTAATGATAATTGAATTGAGGCTTTTTGTTCTAACTCGCACGTGGAATGTTTGTTTTCATACTTGTGTTCAAAGCATAAAAGTATGTAGTATAAACTGTATATGTTTCTCATCCCATGATTTAAAAGTATAAAAGTTGTTAAAAAGATGGGACTATGATCTCACCTCGAGTGCACGATTATAATGAAAGGACCCTCCTAATCCATCTGGACGAATACATTACATTTGGTTACATCGCGAGGTACTTGACCTCTATATGATACATTTTACAAACATTGCATTCGTTTTTAAAAGATAAACTTTCAATACATCGAAAGTTGACGGCATGCATACCATTTCATAATATATCCAACTATAATCGACTTAATAATAATCTTGATGAACTCGATGACTCGAATGCAACGTCTTTTGAAATATGTCATGAATGACTCCAAGTAATATCTCTAATATGAGCAAATGCACAGCGGAAGATTTCTTTCATACCTGAGAATAAACATGCTTTCAAGTGTTAACCAAAAGGTTGGTGAGTTCATTAGTTTATCATAAACATTCATTTCCATCATTTTAATAGACCACAAGATTTTCATTTCTCATAAATATACGCCCCATGCATAGAGACAAAAATTATTCATATGGATTGAACACCTGGTAACCGACATTAACAAGATGCATATAAGAATATCCCCTATCATTCCGGGAAATCCTTCGGACATGATAAAACAACATCGAAGTACTAAAGCATCCGCAACCATGGATGGGGTTTGTTAGGCCCAATAGATCTATCTTTAGGATTCGCGTCAATTAGTAGATCGGTTTACTAATTCTTAGGTTACCAAGCAAAAGGGGCATATTCGGCTTCGATCATTCACCCATATAATGTAGTTTCAATTACTTGTGTCTATTTCGTAAAACATTTATAAAAATTGCGCATGTATTCTCAGCCCAAAAATATAAAGGGTAAAAAGGCAAATGAAACTCACCATACTGTATTTTGTAGTAAAAATACATATGACATCATTTAACAAGTGTAGGGTTGACCTCGGATTCACGAACCTATATCATTTGTATATATTAACACACATAATTGTAATCGAATAAATTTATATATATATATATATATATATATATATATATATATATATATATATATATATATATATATATATATATATATATATAATTTATTAGTTATATCATTTTCATATTAATAACCTATATGTTTCATATATTCATTTTATATATTTAAAATAAATAAATATGTAAATTTTGTCATGTTATATGTATTAAATATATATATATATATATATATATATATATATATATATATATATATATATATATATATATATATATATATATATATATATATATATATATTGTTTGTTTGTTAAAATTATAATAATACTAAAATAATATTAATAATGATAAAAATAATAATAATGATAATAGGGTTATTGATGATACTTTTAATATAAATGATTAAATGATAACTTTAATAAAAGTGATACTTTTTAATAAGAATGTTAATTTTAATAATAATGAATACTAATAGTAAAAAAAAAATTATGATTTTACTAATAATAATAATGATACTAATATTTATATTAATAACTATAATGATAATAATACTACTAATATTTGTAACGACCCTGGTTTTTCAATCTTTTATTAATAATTATTATTATTAATACTTGTGATTTAATAAATGTATTTATATACATTTACTTGTTATCATATTTAAATTTTCATGGCCCGACTAGTCTTTGTGACACGCGTACTTTTCAGGAATAATATTTTTGAATATTATTTACATTCCTGATTAATTAATATTAGTCATTTTTAATTAACTAAGGTTAGTGGTTAATTACTTGGGCTTTATGTATTTAATTGCATCCTTACTTGGACTTGGGCCTTTAATTAATAGATTTGGACTTGTAAGCCCACCCTACACCTTTAATAGACTAGTGAGCCCATGTTATATGCTAGTATTTATTAAGGTTAAGTACTTGATTTATTAAGCTAATTAGGAGATAAATTACTTAAGCATGCAAGACCATACTCCCATGCATTTAACCTTACTACCCCATTTTACCTCTCACCTCATTCCCACATTAGAAAGTTGCTTGTTGACTCCCCATTTCTATCCCCAAAACCGTCGGCTTCTACACACAATGGGGAGAGTTTTATTTTTCAATTTTTGATACATAAACTCTTGTATTTCATTTCTATTTCACACACTTACAAACACCACTTCAATTTTCTCTCTTATTCTCTCTAAGACTTAGTAAGTAACAAAAAAATTCATCTTCTTTTCTCCTCTTAAAAACTGTAACCCATATACTCATCATCATCATTCTTACTTGTTAAATTACTTGTTGTTGTTTGTTGGTTATTATTCAAGATCAAACACCCTAGTTTGCATCTTCATGGATCTTGGTTACTTCTTTTGTTAATGAAGAACCAAGAACAAGAACTCAAACTTGTTAATTTGTAGTTCTACATTTAAGTGTTTTCAAGACTAAAAGTTCATAAGTTTTATAATCTCCTTTGTTTTCATGTTTGTAGACTTAAAACCTAAGATTCAAACTTTGATTTGAATCTTCCTAAGTATGACACAAACATGACATAACACTTGTAGATCTAGTTTATTTCTTCATGTTACTTACTTTAAATTCATGATTGTTAATTATGGTCAAGTATTACTAGTTAAAACTTGATCTCATACTTCTTGAAACCAAAGTTAACTTTGTAAGTTCAAGAACATGGAAGTTTAACTTTCTAGTCACAACTTCATATACTTGTGTTGGATTTAACTTAAGAACTTTAGATCTAGACTTTTGGGTCTAGGATCTTCAAGATCTAACTAAGAACTATGTTCTACAACCTAAGATCATGTTTGCTTAAGTTTAATTTCAAGTTGTAGCTTAATATTACTTGTATAACTCTTGTATGTGTTGGATCTAAGATTTGGATGTAACTTTGGTTCATCAAACTTCATACAACTCTTAAGTGAGTTGTTCTACATATCTTAGACTTACACTAGTGTCATGATAGTCAAAACTTGGTTAATATTACTTTTAGAGTTCATGTATGTGTCGGATCTAAGATCTTGATGTAACTTTGGTTCATCAAACTACATACAACACTAAATTGAGTTGTGCAACTTATCTTAGACTTACACTAGTGTTATGATGGTCAAACCTTGGTTAAGATGATGCAAACACATCAACGAGTTGTACACTTGAAGCTATATGCATCAAGGATGAGAACCGGGATGAGCATCAAACACCAAGAACCCACCGGAACACTTTAACTTACTGTTTTCTGGGTCTGACCCGACCACTTGGGCTACTGTAAAGCTGATTTTCACTTAGCTCTGTTCGAGTAGATAATTTTTTATTTACGATTTAGGATCTATGGCCCTTCGAACGTCACTATGTCCTTTTAACGTTGTGCTGAAAATTCTGACCTACTCGCACTTAAACCATCGCCACGGTCAAACGAAGACGAGTTTGGTTCTGTAATTTTTACAGCAACTAAAGGACTTATATACGGAGCCATGTCCAGTGGTCTCGCCTCATTTCAGTTTGTATAGAGGCCGTGGCAACTGAACGAAGTCAGCCTTTGTTTTAAACCCTAATCTTGACTTAAAACTTACTTTACCCTTTTGACCTAATGATGAATGATGATGATACTTAAGACCTAATTTACATACTTATAAACCTATTGGGACGATTTACTAACTTAGTACCTTTTGACTTAGGTTGAGGACTTTCGGACCAACCACTTTGCTTACTTTACCGCGTACCGACTTTCACTACTTTACCACTGTGAGTTATAGCATCCCTTTTTACTTTAACTATTTTGGGAACTGAGAATACATGCGCATTTTAAGTTTTACATACTAGGCATGAGCACTTAAACTTATTATATGTGTGGGTTATACAACGGCATAAACATTCCATTTAGCTCGGTAACATTTAGTCATTGGTTTTTGAACCTGTGAACGCGAATCTTAGATATGGATCCATAGGGTTTGACATCCCCACTCAGGCTAGTCGCGCTAGCATTTAACGGGTGTTTAATACTTCGTAAGCATACACACTCGCCAAGTATACTTTCAGTGGGTTATAAATGTTAAGTTAGTTACCAAGTGTCCACGGTTCAACATATTCTTTATCATACTGTTTTGAAACGCTCTTTGTAGCACTGAAATCTCGTGGCCTACCTTACATTACTGTTATACTTAAACTATAGCTCACCAACCTTTGTGTTGTCATTTTTAAGCATGTTTTTCTCAGGTGCTTAAGGTTAGTCGCTTCCGCTGTTGTACTAGTCATGCCTCATAGACTTCCGCTGTGCTTTACTAGGGATGTCACCGCATGATACACTTTATCTTGCATTCAAATTTTAATACTTTTGAAACAATGATTTGTAACGACCTAAGGGTCACGCACTATTATCTTTGCTTCTATTCATAGAAGCATACTTTTGATGTAAAACATTCGACGTTAGTTATGACGTCACCTTTTATCATGAATGTAAACTTGTTTTGAAAACGCATATAGTGTTTGACCTTGTAATGATCCTGTTGTTGATGGTCCGTACATGTTGATTTAGTACGAGGCGTCACATTTGGTATCAGAGCATTGGTTGTAGGGAATTAGGTTGCATTAGGGAGTCTTGACCGACCCGAGTTGGATTCACTAATAGGACTAATCTACAACTTGCTAGTTTACTTGTTTCTGCGGAACTTGCTGCATGCTGCTGCTTACTTTTATTGCTATATGCCGTATACTGATACTCTCTTTCACTTCTGCATGCTATTACCTGTTTTTGATTGCATGATACTTGTCGTTATTGTCATGCTACTTACTGCTATACATGATCTAGACTGTCTTAGTTACTTTACCTAATACGTGCTTGCTTTATGACTTACTGACATGGAAAAAGTTATTTTTCCTTGTTCAGATGTCGGATGCCCCGCCCACTATCATTCACTTGGAGAGCGACTCGGACTCGTCCGCCACCTCACCTACCGTTGTTGCTGACTCGATCCCATCATCTACACCTTCCAGCGACTCCGGCGATTCATCCTCCGGAGCCAGTAGCCATGCGCCCGGCCCAGTGATTTCCTCAGATGGAGCCGAGGACCCCCCGGAGATTCCAGCTCCACTTGCCCCAAGACCTCCGGAACCACAGCACCATCCCGGTGGTGCTGTGATTCACGCGGATCTTGGGGAAGGTCCATTCCGTAACGAGCATAACCATTGGTGCCGACGCACTCCTGATGGACGTCTCGTGCCGATCGGGCCCACCAGATACCGACAGATGATGGCCGCCCGAGGAGAGCCACCCGTGCAGCCACCTCCACATGATTCGGACGACCCATCCTCCGCTGACTCTTTATCCGACGACACCTCCTCAGACGACTCCAGTGATGATGATTCTGATGAGGACCCTGATGATGCACCTGTACAGCCACCCTCCACCCCGCCGAAGAAGCGGTACCGTTTTGATGGAACCATCATTCCAGGGATTAACGGAGGTCGAGCATTCACTGACGCATATGGTCGGCGTCGTAAGGTTACCGCCCGAAAGCGGCTTGTGCCATACCCTGCTGATCCTTTTGTGCGTAAGCCTTACCGCTTTACAGCCTCCACATCTGGAGCCAGACCGTCTGCACCACCGACACCACCTGCACCACCAGCACCGCCTGCCCCACCATCTCCCACTGTCGAGGAACTGACAAGGGAGGTGGAGATCCTTCGTGCTCGGGTAGCTGAGCTCGAGGACCAGATGTCCCACGTACTGGACATCCTTCACCCTCCATCACCATAGGGCTTTTGTAGTAGATTTCATTATGTAATCTAGTTGTAGTTTTATGTTTTACTTATGTATTGTATGAACCCATGTGGATGTATGCAACTTATTATTAATGAATAGAACTTTGGGCTGTTTAATCTCTGTACGGTGTTCTATTTACGTTACTGTATGATGATTCTGTGGTATTTGTACCTAGGTGCGTTACTTAATAAACATGTGATGTGTTGATTCCATGTTGGTTACCATATACTGTATTATTATTTATTGAATACTGGATTTTGACTTGAGTCAAAAAAATTTTTTAGAACATCAATGGCCAACGGATGATCAACACCCACCGCGGCCCAAATCGAGGAGATGATCAACGAACGAGTCGCCGCAGCTTTAGCGAAAAGGAACCCCCAAGCTCCACCACCACCGGTTATCCAACCCAATCATAATGGATGCACATACAAAGAGTTTCAAAGCTGCAAACCCCACAACTTTAGTGGAACAGAGGGTCCAGTTGGTCTCACTAGGTGGTTTGAGAAATTAGAATCTGTGTTTCGAGTTAGTAACTGCTCAGAGGAGGACAAAACCAAGTATGCTTCATGTACGCTGTCTGACGGCGCCCTAACTTGGTGGAATACACAGTCTCAAGCAAAGGGTATTGATGAGGCGTATGCTATGCCATTGGAAGAATTCAAAGGGGCCTTGATCGAGGAATATTGCCCTAGGACAGAGATCCAGAAGATGGAGATTGAGTTTATGCAGTTGAAGGTTGTGGGAAACGATCTCGATGGTTACAACCGTAGGTATCTGGAATTAGCCCTAATGTGTCCTACCATGGTTACCCCAGAGTTCAAGCGTATGGAAAGGTATTTATGGGGACTTCCTAAGTCCATTAAGGGAAATGTCACCTCGTCTAAGCCACCCAATGTCCCGGAAGCAATGCGTATGGCGCATACCTTAATGAACCAAATCATCATCGATGAACCGGAAAAGGCAAAATCCAAAGCGGGTAGTAGTGATAAGCGTAAGTGGGATAATAACAAGGGGAGAGCCTATGATCAAACCCCCGCCAAGAGGCACAACAATGGTGGAAACCCCAACCCAAGCACAAGCTCCAACCCGAACTACAAGGGTACCCTGCCGCAATGCAAGAGGTGTTACAAACACCATACCAGGTACTTTTATTTTGTTTGTGAAAAGTGCCAACGGTCTGGGCATGTAGGCAAAGACTGCAAGGTCACCACCCTGAATGTGAAGGCGAACCCCAATGGACCGAAAAAGTGCTACGAATGCGGACAGACAGGCCACTTCAGAAATGCGTGTCCCAACAAAAGAAAGGATGGCGGACCACCGCGTGGCAGAGCTTTCAACGTTAATGCAAGGGATGCCCGTGAGAACCCCGACTTGGTGACAGGTATATTCACTATCAACAAACTATTAGCTTCTGTCTTATTTGATACTGGTGCCGATAGGAGTTATGTATGTAGACACTTTTGCGATAAGATAAATTGGTCATTAGTTCCTTTAAAGGAGAGTATGCTTGTAGAGGTAGCCAATGGAAAACTTGAGAAAGTTGACCAAATTAGGCAAGGAGCTATTATCAACATAGCTGGTGTGGATTTCGAGATTGACTTGATACCTATTAAGTTGAGAAGCTTTGATGTTATTGTCGGTATGGACTGGTTGACCAGGATAAGGGCCGACATTATCTGTGGAGATAAAGCTCTTCGTATACCACGAGGAGATGGTGAGCCACTGATTATTTACGGAGAGAGATGTAGCTCAAAACTGAATCTCATTAGTTGCATGAAAGCGTAAAAGATCATGAAGAAAGGACGTCTAGATATTTTGGAACATGTGAAAACGTTAGAAACTGAGGTGAAGAGCGTGGATGACGTACGAATCGTGAACGAATTTTTCGATGTCTTTCCAGAGGAATTGCCTGGATTACCGCCACCAAGAGCAGTGGAATTTCAGATCGATTTAGTGCCAGGAGCTGCACCTGTAGCTCGCGCACCTTATAGACTCGCACCTTCCGAGATGCAAGAATTACAAAGCCAACTACAAGAACTGCTAGACCGTAGATTTATCCAACCAAGTTTCTCGCCTTGGGGCGCACCTGTTTTGTTTGTAAAGAAGAAGGACGGATCATTCCTCATGTGTATCGACTACCGTGAACTCAACAAATTGACGATCAAGAATCGGTATCCACTTCCCCGTATTGACGATCTTTTTGATCAACTACAAGGATCGAGCGTTTACTCTAAGATCGATTTGCAATCCGGTTATCACCAGTTGAGGGTGAAGGAGAGTGATGTAATGAAAACTGCGTTCAGAACTTTCTATGGTCATTATGAGTTCCTCGTGATGCCATTCGGATTAACCAACGCACCTGCCATGTTCATGGACCTCATGAATCGTGTCTGCAAACCATACTTGGACAAGTTCGTTATCGTCTTCATAGACGATATCCTCATCTACTCTAAGAGCGAAGAAGAACATGAACAACATCTTCGATTAGTGCTTGAACTCTTGAGACAAGAGCAACTTAATGCCAAATTCTCCAAGTGTGAAATTTGATTGAAGGAAGTCTAATTTCTGGGTCATGTTGTGAGCGACCAGGGTATCAAAGTTGATCCCACCAAGATTGAAGCTATCAGTAAGTGGGAAACCCCCACTACTCTGACTCACATTCGCCAATTTTTAGGTCTCGCCGGTTACTACCGAAGATTTATTGAAGGATTCTCTCTGATTGCGCGTCCTTTGACCGCACTGACTCACAAAGTGAAGAAGTTCATTTGGGAACCCGCACAAGAATCAGCATTTCAAACCTTAAAGAAGAAGTTAACCACCGCACCTATCTTATCACTTCCTGAAGGTAGTGACGACTTCGTCGTTTATTGTGATGCTTCGAAGAGTGGTTTTGGTTGTGTACTGATGCAACGCACAAAGGTTATCGCTTACGCCTCCCGACAAATGAAGATTCACGAACGAAATTACACAACACACGATCTCGAGCTTGGAGTCGTTGTCTTTGCATTAAAATTGTGGAGACACTATCTTTATAGAACTAAGAGCACTATTTTCGCCGATCATAAAAGCCTCCAACATATCTTCGATCAGAAGCAACTGAATATGAGACAGCGTCGATGGATTGAGATGCTGAACGACTATGATTGTGAACTTCGTTATCACCCTGGCAAGGCCAATGTTGTAGCTGACGCTTTGAGCCGCAAGGAGAGGATGGCACCTCTTCGTGTTCGGGCACTGAACATCACCATACATTCAAATCTCAACAGCCAGATCCGAGTAGCCCAAGATGACGCTCTCAAGGAGGAGAATATATCTCATGAACATTTGAACATTCTCGTCTCTCGATTCGAGGTTAAGGAGACAGGACTTCGGTACTTCGCTGGAAGAATTTGGGTACCTTGTTATGGAGATCTACGAAACCTTATACTTGATGAAGCCCACAAGTCGAGATATTCGATTCATCCTGGAGCGGGCAAAATGTACCACGATCTTAAGGAACATTATTGGTGGCCTAACCTTAAGAAGGATGTTGCAACTTATGTTGGGAAGTGTTTGACTTGCTCAAAAGTTAAGGCCGAGCATCAGAGGCCCTCTGGATTACTTCAACAACCAGAAATCCCATAATGGAAGTGGGAAAGAATAATAATGGATTTCATTACTAAGCTACCAAAGACGGTGGGCGGATACGATACCATCTGGGTTATCGTTGACCGTCTTACCAAATTTGCACACTTCTTAGCCATGAAGGAGACGGATACGATGGAGAGACTTGCTCAACTATACATCAAGGAGGTTGTATCTCGTCATGGTGTACCTTTATCGATCATCTCAGATCGCGATCCCCGTTTTGCTTTCAGATTTTGGCGTTCTTTACAAGAAGCCATGGGAACCCGTCTCGACATGAGCACTGTGTATCATCCACAGACCGACGGTCAGAGTGAACGAACGATTCAGACATTGGAGGACATGCTGCGTGCATGTGTTATTGATTTCGAAAAGGCCTGGGAAAGGCATTTGCTGTTAGCAAAATTCTCGTATAACAACAGTTACCATTCAAGTATTAATGCTGCACCTTTCGAAGCGTTGTATGGCCGTAAGTGCCGATCTCCTATTTGTTGGGCCGAAGTGGGTGAAAAGCAAATCACCGGACCCGAGGTAGTCCATGAAACAACGAAGAAGATTGCTCAGATTCAAGCGAGACTTAAGACTGCCCGTGATCGTCAAAAGAGTTATGCAGACCGTAAACGTAAAGACTTTGAATTCAACGTCAGTGACCGTGTTATGTTGAAAGTAGCACCTTGGAAGGGTGTGATCCGTTTTGGAAAATGTGGAAAGTTAAACCCACGATACATTGGTCCTTTTGAAATCTTGGAACATGTTGGACCCGTTGCTTACCGTTTGGATCTTCCAACACAATTGAGCTCAGTTCATCCTACCTTCCACGTGTCAAACTTGAAGAAGTTCCTTGCTGCACCAAAACTTGTCATACCACTGGAAGAACTTACGATTGATGACAAACTCCACTTCGTGGAGGAACCTGTTGAAATTATGGATCGTGAGGTCAAAACTTTGAATCGCAACAAGATTTCGATCATCCGAGTACGATGGAATGCCAAACAAGGACCTGAGTTTACCTGGGAGCGAGAGGATCAAATGATGCAGAAGCATCCTCACCTTTTCCCAACTCCTCTATCTACCTCAACTTAAAATTTCGGGACGAAATTTTCTTTAACAGGTGGGTAATGTAACGACCCTGGTTTTTCCATCTTTTATTAATAATGATTATTATTAATACTTGTGATTTAATAAATGTATTTATATACATTTACTTGTTATCGTATTTAAATTTCCATGGCCCGACTAGTCTTTGTGACACGCGTACTTTTCACGAATAATATTTTTGAATATTATTTACATTCATGATTAATTAATATTAGTCATTTTTAATTAACTAAGGTTAGTGGTTAATTACTTGGGCTTTATGTATTTAATTGCATCCTTACTTGGACTTGGGCCTTTAATTAATAGATTTGGACTTGTAAGCCCACCCTACACCTTTAATGGACTAGTGAGCCCATGTTATATGCTAGTATTTATTAAGGTTAAGTACTTGATTTATTAAGCTAATTAGGAGACAAATTACTTAAGCATGCAAGACCATACTCCCATGCATTTAACCTTACTACCCCATTTTGCTCTCACCTCATTCCTACATTAGAAAGTTGTTTGTTGACTCCCCATTTCTATCCCCAAAACCGTCGGCTTCTACACACCATGGGGAGAGTTTTATTTTTCAATTTTTGATACATAAACTCTTGTATTTCATTTCCATTTCACACACTTACAAACACCACTTCAATTTTCTCTCTTATTCTCTCTAAGACTTAGTAAGTAACAACAAAATTCATCTTCTTTTCTCCTCTTAAAAACCGTAACCCATATACTCATCATCATCATTCTTACTTGTTAAATTACTTGTTGTTGTTGTTTGTTGTTTTTATTCAAGATCAAACTCCCTAGTTTGCATCTTCATGGATCTTGGTTACTTCTTTTGTTGATGAAGAACCAAGAACAAGAACTCAAACTTGTTAATTTGTAGTTCTACATTTAAGTGTTTTCAAGACTAAAAGTTCATAAGTTTTATAATCTCCTTTGTTTTCATGTTTGTAGACTTAAAACCTAAGATTCAAACTTTGATTTGAATCTTCCTAAGTATGACACAAACATAACATAACACTTATAGATCTAGTTTATTTCTTCATGTTACTTACTTTAAATTCTTGATTGTTAATTATGGTCAAGTATTACTAGTTAAAACTTGATCTCATACTTCTTGAAACCAAAGTTAACTTTGTAAGTTTAAGAACATGGAAGTTTAACTTTCTAGTTACCACTTCATATACTTGTGTTGGATTTAACTTAAGAACTTTAGATCTAGAATTTTGGGTCTAGGATCTTTAAGATCTAAGTAAGAACTATGTTCTACAACCTAAGATCTTGTTTGCGTAAGTTTAATTTCAAGTTGTAGCTTAATATTACTTGTATAACTCTTGTATGTGTTGGATCTAAGATTTGGATGTAACTTTGGTTCATCAAACTTCATACAACTCTAAAGTGAGTTGTTCTACATATCTTATACTTACACTAGTGTGATGATAGTCAAAACTTGATTAATATTACTTTTAGAGTTCATGTATGTGTCGGATCTAAGATCTTGATGTAACTTTGGTTCATCAAACTACATACAACACTAAATTGAGTTGTGCAACTTATCTTAGACTTACACTAGTGTTATGATGGTCAAACCTTGGTTAAGATGATGCAAACACATCAACGAGTTGTACACTTGAAGCTATATGCATCAAGGATGAGAACCGGGATGAGCATCAAACACCAAGAACCCACCGGAACACTTTAACTTACTGTTTTCTGGGTCTTATCTGACCACCTGGGCTACTGTAAATCTGATTTTCAGTTATATCTGTTTGAGTAGATAATTTTTCGTTTAAGACTCATCTTAATCCGAGTTACGGTTTAGGATCTATGGCCCTCCGAACGTCACTATGTCCTTTTAACGTTGTGCTGAAAATTCTGACCTACTCGCACTTAAACCGTCGCCACGGTCAAACGAAGCCGAGTTTGGTTCTGGAATTTTTACAGCAACTAAAGGACTTATATATGGAGCCATATCCACTGGTCTTGCCTCATTTCAGTTTGTATAGAGGCCGTGGCGACTGGACGAAGTCAGCCTTTGTTTTAAACCCTAATCTTGACTTAAAACTTACTTTACCCTTTTGACCTAATGATGAATGATGATGATACTTAAGACCTAATTTACATACTTATAAACCTATTAGGACAATTTACTGACTTAGTACCTTTTGACTTAGGTTGAGGACTTTCGGACCAACCACTTTGCTTACTTTACCGCGTACCGACTTTCACTACTTTACCACTGTGAGTTATAGCATCCCTTTTTACTTTAACTATTTTGGGAACTGAGAATACATGCACATTTTACGTTTTACATACTAGGCACGAGTACTTAAACTTATTATATGTGTGGGTTATACAACGACATAAACATTCCTTTTAGCTCAGTAACGTTTAATCATTAGTTTTTGAACCGGTGAACGCGAATCTTAGATATGGATCCATAGGGTTTGACATCCCCACTCGGGCTAGTCGCTCTAGCATTTAACGGGTGTTTAATACTTCGTAAGCATACGCACTCGCCAAGTGTACTTTCAGGGGGTTATAAATGTTAAGTTAGTTACCAAGTGCCCACGGTTAAACATATACTTTATCATACTGTTTTGAAATGCTCTTTGTAGCACTAAAATCTCGTGGCCTACCTTACATTACTGTTATACTTAAACTATAGCTCACCAACCTTTGTGTTGACATTTTTAAGCATGTTTTTCTCAGGTGCTTAAGGTTAGCCGCTTCCGCTGTTGTACTAGTCATGCCTCGTAGACTTCCGCCGTGCTTTACTAGAGATGTCACCGCATGAAACACTTTATCTTGCATTCAAATTTTAATACTTTTGAAACAATGATTTGTAACGACCTAAGGGTCACGCACTATTATCTTTGCTTCTATTCATAGAAGCATACTTTTGATGTAAAACATTCGACGTTAGTTATGACGTCACCTTTTATCATGAATGTAAACTTGTTTTGAAAATGCATATAGTGTTTGACCTTGTAATGATCCTGTTGTTAATGGTCCGTACATGTTGATTTAGTACGGGGCGTCACAATATTAATACTTATTTTAATCATAATAAGAATGATATTAATGTAATCTATATTAATGATAATAATAATAATAATGAGTAATAAGTAAACTACCTCAAAGAAGTAGCTTTTAAAAAAAATGCCCAAGTCCGGGTTTGAACCCGCAACCTCCCGCTAACCCACTAACACTCCAACCAACTGCTCTGCTTCTTCTTTTCTGAATTATATCGTTCCTTAATTATATTAAACCTTATGTCTGTATCCATTTCTACTTCTCCTTCTTCATTAACTTTCATTATTATTTGGCCTTACTCGAATCATCTTTCCTCAGCTCCTCATTATCAACTCTTTTATCATGATCATAACTCTATATCAAAATTTTAATCATCCTCAAAAATCACATTTTTATCAACCTCTTAATTATCATTACTTGTTCATATTACTTCAGCCCACCAACAGTTTCTCAAGCCCAACTCTTTATAAGCCTAATTAAAGATGTAAAGAAGCCCACAGATTTAATCATGTATTTGTTTATTATACATACGCTGTATACTCCATAGCACATACGTCAATCAGTTTCATATCATGGATTCGGTTTACTTGTTTTATAATACAACGTCCAGCTAGTATCAAGAGACCCTACAATGATTTTTAAAATCCCACTAGGCCACTAACTTGTTTAAATTATGATAACCAAAATCTCGTTTCTAATACTAATCTATCTATTTCATTTCCATATGTGGTGACCCTACAATAATCTCACGGCCCAACATGTTATGTATATGGAAACCATTTGGAAATTCTAATAATTCACCCTAATTTTGTGGCGTTTTATAACTCCATAATATGATATATCGAAAAAAATGATTATATACAAAAGCTAAATATGAGTGGGTCACTTATCACCTTGTTAATATATGTGATTCTTTTTGTCTGCAAGTTCATTGTATCTAATCCCACTTACTTGCCCAGTATCAAGAGTCAAAAGTATCCTTGTTTCTTTATTAAAAAGTAAAAGAAGTACTCCATTTGCAGACGTGTTATGGTTTATTTGATAAGAGATTGTCGGCCATAAAATTAAAGTAGGATTACTTGAGTATAAAAGGTGGTTTATGGGATATTGGTTCTTGGATAAAATAAGTAATCGAAACAAAATATGATGGTAGTGGTTATGGTGGTGATTATCGACAAGGAACAGAAACAGATCGAATATAAGCATAACCGCAACAGTTAATGGTTGGAACAGGAGTAATTTCTTCGTGTTTTATGATGGTCTCTTTGATGATCTCGTTCGAATAAATTAAGAAGTAACAGCAGCTGTAGTAGCAGTTTATAATGGGTAGCGGCTTGGTTGAAGATAGTGGAGGTTGTGGTGTACTTCGATGGTGATGAATGTGGTTGGAGTTCAAGGTGGTGTTAATTGTGGTGATAAAAGTCTCGGTGATCGATGGTTGCTTCGAAGGTATTTTGTTTTGGTAGTAGAAGGGAGAAGAGATGAGTTTGTGGTTTTTATGCGCTAGCTAGGTCCAATCATAATCGAGTTGAATGGGACGTATAACAAATTGATGACAACTTTTTTTTTCTAGCAAACAAGAACAGGAAGATGAAAGTAATAAAATTTGTATTGTTCTGTAACTAAATTTGGATTTGTTGTTTGGATGGCATTTTATTAGTAAGATTTGGAGACAAAATCAGAATCGTTTACAGTTGTTTGATAACAAAATCGTACCATTCTTCTTATTTTATTTACGTGTACAATTAATATTAATAATTATAATATAAATATATTAATAATAATAATAATAATAATAATAATAACAATAAATAAAAATAATAACAATAATAATAATAATATAAATAACAATATTTATTATTAATAATAATAACATTAATGACAATTATATAATTAACCTTTATATTAATAAGAACACTATTATTAATAATTATAAACGATAAAAATAAGATAATAATATCATTACTAAATATAATAGATTATATATTTCAAATAAACATACCATTAATAATTTTTAATTATACTGATATAATAATAATAATACTAATGATAATAATCATATTCGTAATCATAATACTATAACAATAATGTTCATATCTATAGATTATATATACATATTTTAAATTAGTATTAATACTAGTAATACTATAAAAGTTTGTACATAACAAGTTCATATTTGTATCATTATTGTATTAGTATTGATATTTATTTTGATAATAATGAAAGTAATGATCAAGTTATTAATATAACACTTAATTTATTTTGTTTCCAATATCACATATTTAATTTTAATGTTTAAATTATATTTTAAAATTTTAAATTATTATATATATACTTACATTTATATATTTATATATACATTATATCTACAAACAATTGTTCGTGAATCGTCGAGAGCAGTTGAAGGTTAATTGAATATATGAACATAGTTCCAAAACTTTCAAGACTCAACATTATAGACTTTGCTTATCATGTCGGAAACATTCAAAGATTAAGTTTAAATTTGGTCAGAAATTCTGGGTCGTCATATATAATGTACTTCACAAAGTAAACGTGCGCATGAAAGTTGCTTAGCCTTGACCTAAACAAGTAAGTTGTATCAATTAACCGGTTACGACACAAGGTCGGGCGAAATGTGTTCAATTAGTCCTATGGCTCGTTACGACTCGAACATATAGCATGTGAATCACGTTGTCAAGTTTCATGCAAGAATCAAGTATAAAAGCACGTTAGAACGATTGCAAAAGTGTTTGGTTAAGTTTGACTAAAAGTCAAACTTGGTCAAAGTCAACAAAAAAGTCAACACGTTCGGTTCGGGTCTCGAACTATTTTTCTGAGCTAATTAATCATATATGAGCATGTTAGAACAAGTTACATGTTAATCGGAGGTGCGTAGCATAGTTAGAATTTTTCGTATAAAAGCAAAGTTGATCAGCCCCTAAACAAGGCAAATGTCGCGCCGTGACATGTGGCCGCGCCGCGACAATGGGCGTGGCCTGGTGCCTGGGCCGTTTCAATTGTTCAAGTCTCAACCAACTTCATTTAAGCACAAATAACAAACCGAAAACACTTACGACACGTATCTTATACCGTTGGAAAGGTATTTTGATGAGTAATACGACTAACCACATATCATCACTCAAATCCATCATTTACAATAACAAAATCCTCGTCGAATGATCGTTAAAAGTTCATTATCAAAGTTTCAAGTTCATAAAATGCATTTCATGATTCGGGAATCCAATTTACACGTATGATATGCCGTTTCGAAGGAAATTAAATATACAATACAACTAAACACTTACTAACAACATTTCATAGCATTCAACGCATCAAAAGTTCATTTTAAAAGCTATCAAACCCTAATCAAGAATCACAAAATCAATAGTGATGTTTTTCAAGTCAACCTACACATCAAATTGAAGCTAATGATGCTAGTAACACATTTAATACATGAACTTTAACATTTAAACAACATTTAATTAACCAAAACTCAAGATTAAACAAACCCATATCAAGTTCATGATAGTTTATGCAAAACAACAAGATCGAGCAAATAAATCATATACTCATGCTAGACACGAGCCATAGACACTAACTAACACCATTTCAAGTCAAAAACATGAATTAGAGAAATCTAGAGTTTTTAGAAATGTTATCCAAACGAGATGAAATTGGTATCAAATTGTAGAGGATGAAGAGAGGATCACGAATATGTAATTTGTTTTGTAGCAAGCTTCCTAGATTCGAAATGGATGATGAATGAATGATTTGGGTGTTTGAGTTCAAAAATGGAAGTAGAGAAAAGAGAGAAAGAGATGAGGAGGTGAAAATGAAATGAATAGTGGAAAGAGTGGGTTGACTAGTTGACCTAGTCAACTAGTTTGCCCACTTAGCAACTTCGGTCCCTCAAGTTTCAAAGCGGCTGCGTGAATTAACCGAACGAATATTTTAAAAACGCTAAAGTAACCGGGAGATGTTATAACCAAATAACAGAAATATTTAGAACGTTAGTCAAAAAAAGGTACGAATTTAGATAACGGAAGATATTATCAAAAAAAAAAAAAAAAGACTGGCGTTAAAATAATTTAACGGAAAAATGCGGGATGTTACATTACCTACACCTTAAAAGAAATTTCGTCCTGAAATTTAGTTGGAAGTAGTTGTGACGACCCGGAAATTTCCGACCAAAATTTAATCTTAATCTTTATATGATAACATTATTCCGACATGATAAGCGATAAATTTTGACAAGTTTTAAAACTTTTGAAATAAGTTTAATACAAACAATTGACCAACCATTTGTTCGACGATTCACGAACATCATAACTTGTATTAAATATATACTTATGTATATATATGGATATATGGATTATATCTAACTTTAATATATGATAGTTAAGTATCTCATTAAGTATATTAATAATGAGTTTTATATATAAATTGAAACTACTAACTTAAGGGTTTCGAAAACAATATATATATGTAACATTTAACGACGTAATAACTCTTATGTTAAAATGAATATATATGTATTGTATTAAGATGTATTAATACACTTTTGAAAGACTTAAATACTTATATTAACATACTTATACTCAACAAAGATAGCTATACTCATATTCCCATTCAATTTCATCAAGAATCCTACTCGTATTTATACGGTATTTATACGTGTATTATACGCAGCTTCTAGAAGTACTTACAATTCGTATATAACAATAGAAATTTTCAATAATGGAATAATATGTCATGAATGACCTAATGATTTTTAACTTATACTAGATATTTTTCATAAAATGACAAATTACAACTAGTATATAAAGACACCATATTTGATCAAATTTTTACCATTTCATTTTCTAATTTTTACTTCATGTTTACTTATACACACATACTCTCTCTAGTTCTAGTATCCATTTCTTTATTCTTCATCTATTTCTAGCAATTTCAAGCTTCAAAATCAAGGTATTAACCTTGCCTAAATTCTTGTTCAATTCATATGTTTATAGCTATCTATATAAGAATTTATAAACTAGAACATAGTTTAGTTGATTCTAAACTTATTTGAAAAACTAATCTAATCTTTCTAACTTAACTCTAATAACACTTATTTATATGTATTATGATGTTATATTAAGTTAATATAAGAACTTATAACTTGTACATATGAAGAACACCTTGAAACTTAACATATATCGTTTAATCTCCATTCGGTAAAAAGCGGGCTACTTTGGGTTGGGAATTAAAAACCTATCTTAGACTTTGAGTTCGAGGCTAAGACTTTGGAAATATTTTAATATATATAAATAAGACTTCCAGTATTTTTTTCATGATTTTAGACAAAGTGGAAGTATTTTATCAAAAATCATATATTGGGTGGGTGCCGGGATTCTTCCAAATCTGTCCACCGGCACAAAAAGAGGGTAAAACTCTGAATATTAATATATGGGTTAAACTTTTCGAATTTTTTTTGAAAAATTAACTTCTTAAGGAATCCATATCAATTTGATTCACTTTAAATGGAGTTGTAATGAATATTTGGCGAGCAAAACAAAATCTGCTAAAATTAACGTTGTATGGACGAAATTTATATTGTAAAAACTATATTAGCCATATCCTTGCTAACTTTTCCTATATCTTATATATATATTTGGACATGTTATCATTAGTATAACAAAATATTATAATCTTAGTTAATTTCGAGATTGTATATATATATATATATATATATATATATATATATATATATATATATATATATATATATATATATATATATAATCTTGGTACATTCCATGACAATAGGTATACAATACGTTTTGATAAATCCTAAGACAATAAGTATACAATATGTTTTGATAAATTCTAAGACAATACGTATACAATACGTCTCTGGGTTGATGCAAATACAATACGTATACAATACGTTGTGGGGTAATTCTAAGTTTATTTATATACCGATTATTGGACTGTTGTACATTTCAGACTATTTTGGACTACTAGCAAAGGACTACTAACATAAAAATGTTAAAAATTAATGTATAAGTATTCTATGAACTTGTTTTATTTTATTCACATGTATTATTATCTGAATCGTTATTATTGTTATAGGTTCGTGAATCCAAGGACGTCGGCTATATTTTAATAAGTTGAAAACTTGTTGAAACTATACTTTTATGACAGTGAGTATATAGTCCCATTTTTTAACTCTACAAATATTTTGGGATGAGAATACATGCATTTTATGTATTACGCCATAGACACAAGTATTTAAAATATATTCTACGTTGAGTTATACCACTTTGCATATCTTCCCTAATAGCTTGGTAACTAATATTTACATGTTGTAAGAACATGTAAGCACGAATCCTATTGATAGATCTATCGGGTTTGACAACCCTAACCGGGCTAGTCGCTCTAGTATCGTAAACGGTTGCATAGTACTTCATTTTTACTACACTTGGTACAGTGTAGGGAGATTTCATAATAAAGGGAATATGCTACATTAATGGTTAAGTATGGTTACCGAAGTGCTCAACAACTTATAGAATACTTTTATACACTTGCGAGTGTACATATATTTATAACTATGAAATCTTGTGGTCTATATTTATATTGATGCTAAACCTATATATCTCACCAACCTTTGTGTTGACTGTTTAAGCATGTTTATTCTCAGGTCCTTAAGAAAGTCTTCCGCTGTTGCATTATCTGAGCAAGCTGTGCATGGAGTCTCATGCTTTTGTTTAAATGAAATGTTGCATTCAATAAAACCTTTGTCATGTATTATATTTGACTGTTATGTCAAGAGTGTAGTATTTGAAAACCGATGTATTATGGGGATTATTCCTTAAATAATCGCCCAATTGTTTAAAACATGCATTATGTATAATAATGGTGTGCTTTTTATGAAACGAATGTAATATTTTTCTAAAACGTATCATATAGAGGTCAAATACCTCGCTATGGGACCAATGAATAACGTACTGCGTTTGTAGTAATATGGATGGGTCGTTTTAGTTGGTATCAGAGCATTGGTCCTAGTGAACCAGGTCTTGCATTAGTATGTCTAACTGATGGTTGTTAGGATGCATTAGTGAGTCTGGAATTCGACCGTGTCTGCATGTCAAAAGTTTTGCTTATCATTCTGTGTCGAAAATTACCTACTTATCATCCTTAAGAAATTACATGCTTATCATTCTTAATCTAGACACGTCTTGCTGCATTGATTGCATGAATAGTGTATAGACAAAATTCATATCTTAGCATACCTGCTAAATCATATCTTATCATATCTATTACTGTAAACTTTGCCTGACATATTCCGTAAATCCCTCTGTAATCTACGAAATCTTTTGCTCGACATATTCCGTAAATCCCTCCGTAATCTACGAAATCTTTTGCTCTATATATATAGATATTTTATGTAATTAGAACACCATCCGATAGTCGAAAATCATTTCATATCGAAAAATCCTTTATTCAATCGAACGAAATGGAATTCGTCATTTCAAGTCCCTCGGATTCTGAAATGGAATCCCATTCAAGCTCCGAAAGCAGTGTGACCGGAATGGATCAACCCATCAGTCATCATCTATTCTGGATGAATTGGGGATGGGTTCGTAGCCTCTTCAATCATTGGAGACAAGAAGAAGGTGATCCCTTCCATCCACCACATTGCCCTCTTGGCGAAGAACCGGAAGCACTTACCGGCGAACCTGTCTGAAACACCATTTTCTCTCTCATTTCCAGAGTATCTCGTCACGATTATATACTATATCAAATTCTAGATTTTATTTATCCTCTTGTCCGAACCGACAATCATCCCGGCGTAATGGAGGAAGTCAACGAGCTTCGCGCTCGGGTAGTGGCTTTGGAGAATATGGTGCAAAGGTTACAAACACCAGCAGCAGCATCAACAGCATAACCAGTACCACCATCAACAACACCAACAGTACCATCACCACCTCCAACCGCAACCGTGTCATAAACCTTAACGTCACAATCTGTACCTCGAGCATCAACGTCATACACACCATAGATACCAAGGAGTACTAATAAAAATCAACGATGAAGTATTGATTCATAACTTCATCGGAGAAATATTCTACGGTGATTATGTAATCTCTAAAGTTTTAGAGATTATTTATTCTAATCATAACCGTAAATCAAGATGAGTGGATGGATAGAGATGATAGAGGGGAGAATAGAAACCCTGACAAGAATGGTGTGTGATTTACAAGTTAGACTTGTTTTACCAGCAGCATCAACAGTACCGTTAGCATCACCAGCACAGTCAGTGCCGTCGGTATTGTCAAAATCAGCAGCACCTATAACATCACAAACTCCGCCAGTTCAAGAATCACCGTGATCATCATTACAAGTCAACAACAAGTATTTCATATTAACGAGTTATGAAGTATTAACTCATTTCCACCGAAGGGTTTATATGTAGATCTTATATATATAAATTTTTAAACCATAATAAATCTTCCGTACTAAGCTATTATGTGTGAATCTTAACTATTCCGTTAATTCATATTACTAATATGCGATGAGGTACGTCCTTCGTCCGCAATCTAACCATCGTTAACTACAATTTTTGTCTCAATCCAATAAATTTCAACTCATAATAAATCAAGTGTATTATTCAAATATATGTTTGATTTTACACTTTCATCATCGATGTACTCGAATCTTTTCAGATAACATCATTCGTACCATGCGAAATTCACAAGAATTCCACGAACACCAACATCATGCATCAACAAATAACTAAGTATTGATTCATAATTCATTGAAGAAATACTCCGTAAAAGTTATGTAATTTCTAAAGTTTTTAGGGATTATTCAATTCTAGTTTCAACCGTAAAGCAAATGAGTTTAATTTAATATTACCTCATTAAATCTATATTACAACTGAAGAAAATATACACATATATATTTTCATAAAGATGGTAATAAAATTCTTTTGTACAAAATATTAATTGTGAAAATTTTTTAACGGGTAGGTAATACCCGAGAGATATATAAATTCACAATTTATATATTACATTCTTCGAATCTGAATCAGCAACCAGCAACTATACTCACTATACATTCTTCCATAGAAAATCAAAACAACCATACTCATTCAAATTCAATTACATATTCTGATTTTGAAATCGTAAAATTCAATTCGAGATATAACCGGTATCATCACTCTTAAATTCCTACATATTTCAAAGCTATACTTTGACTTCAAAACCATGTTAGAACATCATAGGTATATTAACGATTACAATCTGTGTTCAAACCCTCTAAAATTCCTGAAGACACTCTAAATAATGAGCAAGCGAGATGATGATCCAACCACATGTTTCCCACAGTTATGTACCTGAAAAACCCTCGAAACCAAAGTCATAGTTTAACACGTATCAGTGTCAGACCTTTTGGCATTTACTAGCTAAAACAACTTTTCAATATCTTTTCAAAATAGACAGTTTTGTCACAGCTCCAGCAAATCACCTTCAATTGTTTATTCGAATAAGCCTTACTATAACGATTACCCTTCGTCATTGTTACCGGGGAACCTTTCATATCTTGCCACATTAGCAGAAAACTTATCAGCAACTTCATTGATCTTTAAGCCTCTCCGAATAATCACGATACTTATTCATTGAAACTTTAACAGGTACTCATCTACATCTTGTAACAATAATTGCCATATCAAGTACCGAAAAATCAGTTAATCAGTATTTTGAATCTCGCAGCGTTTCTACATCAATAGTTATATGTATACATATAACATTTATCTCTTAGAATTATGATCTTCCAATCTAAAATTCTGAAAAGCACTCTAGTCTACGAATCAGTTCTTTAAATTTTGAGAAAGCTAATAAAGCAGCGAAAACTGTTGCTGACTTTAACAATCAAAAGTTTGATGATAAAGAGTAGTGTATTGGCAAAGCTCAGAAAAAGAGAAAGTTTGGAACTGGAAAACAGATTGAGCAAAGTATGAAGGAAGCTGTGGACAAGTCACAATGACTAAATCTTCCTGCAAAGGATCCAAATGATTCAGTGCCTTCCGAAGTCATTAACGAATACCTTACTCCTGACTCTAAACCCTTGCGGACAATATTCTTCATCATCCTCTGATATTAAAAATTCTAAGATAGCATCATATCTTTCATTATAAATATCCTCCATATTTCTGAAGATATTTTCATAACTATTCTTATCTAAAATCTTTTATCTCTTGGCGATATCAGTGTTACATCAGAAGGGAAACTGTTTTAGTTTCTAAATTCTGAAACCTTCGAGTTAGAAATATGAATGTTTTTGAAGTAGTGTTGGGAACTGATGCATGCGTTAGTATAATATAATGACACTTGATCAATGTGATTATATTACAGTAAGTCATGCTGAGTTTCTAAATGGAACGTGATGATTCACAGATCATAACATCATCACGTGCTATGTTACACGACTCTTGTATTCTATTTAAACTCTAAAATATCAAGAAAATATTTCTTGATGATTCGGTCTTTTCCAGTGTATTCTGGTAATTTAACAAATCAAAATCGTGCCATTACCATTTCTTTCTTAGAACATTAACAATGTTCATTCCGAAATTTATATCTGCGAATTCTGGACCATTACAAGCGGTGCTTAATCGCAAGAAGAAGAAACGAAAGGACAAAGCTCCGAAACAGAAATTGGAGTATAAATCGCAGCAAATAAAAGAGAGCATTAACTAGGGATGACAATGATTATAGAAGACAGAAGCAGGAACATCGAAATATAAGGGAAGATATAAAACCCAACAACCCAGAAACTATAAACCGTATATATCGATACATATAGCAATATAAAGACACGGGAGAACTAAAAACACTATAAAACCAAGAGTATAGTAGACGTAAATAGATTCATCTTCCGGAGGAAGATGAAAAAGAAGAACGACAGATATGAAAGTGAGGAGTATATCAAGAATTAGCACTGGATGAAGCATATTGACGAATACTTTAAAATATGAGTTGAGGGAGAAAGAATAGAAGGTGTGAGTTGTAAGGAAATGAAGGAGGTGGATTTATAGTGAAATATCCGACAGAGAAATCAATATGGGTTATCGCATTAATTCGAAGAGGATCATAATTTCCTTAATTTCTGAAGAATCAAATCTTATTTAGATTTCGAAGATTTTCTTCTAAAATTCCTTCAATTCCAAAAATCAACCGTGGCTTCGTCACCGGATAAGACAAACATGTATTTACTCATTTCACTCTTTTGCGATAGCTTCACTCGTACTCTTCACAAAATCAAATTGATTTATCTATATTACCCAATGATGATAAAACTCTAATTTTTAGCTCTTATGCATCATGAAAACATACTTATTGTCAGCCATGACGATCCCAATCAAATTTCGGGACGAAATTTCTTTAACGGGTAGGTACTGTGACGACCCGGAAATTTCCGACCAAAATTTAAACTTATTCTTTATATGATAACATTATTCTGACATGATAAGCTATTAGGACCCCGAAGTTGTATAATGTTAATGTGAATTAAGCTTTAATTGAAGGTTCCTTAGAAGAGGGCTATATAAGGAACCTAAGTAGTCCTAATTAAATAGCCATTGTATTGTAACCGAGTTCTAGAAGCTGTGGAATGTAATTTTACCGATTCTCTCTCATACCGAGTCTTCTTACTATATAACGAATCTCACTCTATCTTATCTTTTCTCTCAATCTCAACATGATCTGACCTATCATTTGGTATCAGAGCTTCCAGGAAGTGATTCTACATCACTATATCGATCCAGAGATTGTAGATTACAGAATCTGAATACTCTCGGTAAATTGAATCAGATTCGATATTATCGAATTTGATAATCTAACGTTCAGATTCTTGTGATAAGTTCAGCGAAGGTGTATTAGGTCGATTAGAAAGAGTTTCGATCATCATTACAGCTTTTTAACTTCAATTATGAAGAATCAAGTTTATTTTTAGAGTTTGTGGCTAAAACTCTCGGTATTGCTTAATTCAAGCTTGATTCTGGTGTTTTGTGAAGATTTAAAGATCCAGTTGTGTTCGTGAGGTGTTAAATCACATCTCTGTGTGTTCAATTTCTTCAATTCTTCAAGTTTTGAAGATTTGATCAACACTCAGTATCGTAACTGTCATACTGAATCTGCTTCATTACTGGAATTTCATCTTAAGTGTTGCAGATTGTGGTGTGTTTGTGATTCTATCACATTCGGTTTGATCATACGCAGCTAATTGGTGTGGTTTGGGAAAGGATTCTGTTATATTTCTAAGTTTTAGACTTAGACTCGGTATTGTCAACTGCTACAGTTGACATTCGGTATCCTGAATCTTCGGTATCATTGATATTCTATTTGTTACTAACTTGTTTTCTTGTGCAGCACGGTTAACGAATCTAATTCAAGGGAATTGGATTGAGTTTACACATATTATTTTACAGAATTTGACTACTGAGTCAATTACCTAATCAGAATCTCGGTTTCACTTAATTCTTTGGTTTTAATTGTACTGAAGCTTCAAGTTGTGTGATTACCGAATCCATACCGAATTTAGGTGTGTTACTTGTGATTCTTATCAGTTTCTGATACAGAATCTGGTTTACTGAATTGTTACCGAATCTGCTACAGTACCGAACCACTTACCGAATCTTCTACTGTACCGAATCTTTTACTGAATCTGACATTCTTGTTAGATTTTATACTGAACCCTGATCATAGATTGTGTTTAATACCGAATCTATACCGAATCTACCTAAAATTAAGATGTCTACACAAGATACTCTTATCATTGGATCAGATTCCTGACCTCCAGTGTTGTTTGATGGCAAGTACACTCAGTGGCTTCATCGTATCACTCAGTACATAGACTATAAGGGTGAGAAAGCTAAACATATATGGGCTTCTCTGAGAGATGGTCCAGTTGCTGATTTTCATCCGGATACTGGTATGCCAATTCCAGTCTATGAACTTTCTGGTGATAAACGTGAAAGAGCTCAGGGTGACATAGAGGCTAAGAATATTGTCATGCAAGCTATCCCATATGAGCTATTTGAAAATGTTGATAGCAACACTACTGTAAAAGATATATGGGATGAGATCAAATGACAACAAGAAGGTTATGACATGTCAGACGTTACTAAATTGAATAAGGCTCTGGGATTGTATGAAGATTTCAAGCAGGAACCAGAAGAACTACTCAAGGACACCTACCGTCGTTTCAATGGTGTTCTCAATGAGTTGAAAAGGTGTAAGATTGTAAAAGTACATGCTGAAGTCAACATGAAATTCCTCAAAAAGCTCAATGCTGATTGGCTTCCTTATGGAACCATTGTTCGATCTACCAAAGAGATTGACAAGTTAACTATTCATGAGCTTGTTGGAGTTCTTATGCATTACCAACCTGAGGTGTCTAAACTTCAAGAAGGAAGGAAAGAGTCTTCTCCGGGCGATCCTCTTACCCTAATTGCCAAAAAGAAGAGAAAATCTTTTACGACTTCCAAAAGCTTGTCCAAGAAAGTGCTTGTTGAAGAATCAACTGATTCTGAAGAGTTGAATCTTTCTGATGTTGATGATTCACACCTTGAATTAGTCAAGATGCAGCCATGTTCACAAACGCCTTGAACAAACACAAGTTTAAAGGCAAATCAAGCAATCAACGCAAACACTCATCATCTTCCTCGTACTACAAGAAAGCTGATCAATCCAAACAACAAAGTGCTGATGATTCCAAGAAGAAGATTCAATCTGTTTCAATTGTGGCAAAGCTGGTCATTACTCTCGTGAGTGCAAGATGCCTAAGAAGAAGGACGCAGCTTACTACAAGAAGAAAATGTTGATGGCTAAGATTGTGGAAACTAGGGGAGAGCTGAAACCGGTTGATGATACTTGATTTAACTGGACTGATGATTCAGACTCAGAGGTAGAACATGCAAATGTTTGCAAGGTGACTAAGCTCATCAAAGCTAAGGAAGCATTGGAGAATTCTGACTCAACATCTGACGATGATGAGGTACAATCAACTGAAATCTCACCTGATTTTATAAAAATGCAAAATGACTTGATGAAGAATCTGGTATCAATGTCAAAAGAAGTCAAAGGCTTAAAATCTGAAAATAAGGTTTTAAAAGATAAAATCAAACTTTCTGAGACCAAACCATCTTCATCCAAATTACAATCGGAATTGCAAAAGTTGACCGTCCAACTCAGCTCCTCGGAATCTGAGTTGGAAGATCTTAAAAAGACAATTTATACGATTAAAGTCGAACGAACTGCTTTAGGTATCAGTACTATGGCTTTCAACCTAAATGGTTTCAATTTCAACCAATCTGTAGTTGATAGTCAAGGCTCGTTTAAAATCTGAACGACTTGCAGAAAAAGTTCAATTATTAGAAAAAGATCTTTCTAATTTAAAAAACCAACATGAACCCACACTTTCAAAGCTAAACAAGAAAATTATTCATTTGGAAAACGCCATAATTGAAAAAGACACTGAAATTTCTTCATTGTCAAAAGAGTCTGTTCTAATGAAAGCTCAACTTGCTCGATATGAGGAAAAACTCTATCGTACAGAGCAATCTAAAGCTATCATTGATTTAGAACTTTCAAAACAAACAATTTTCATGAACAGACCAAAAACGATTCATGGTGAAAAGTGGGAGTTGGGTTTTGAAGATCCTAAGATCTTAGATGGAGCTTCCAAAAAGATTCCAGGATTATATCATTCTGATTACTTTCAAGCAGGTTTACCACCGCATTTTGTGCATTCTTCGGATGCTGATTTTGATGATATTATTGTTAATCGCAAATCTAAAAAATACCATCAAATTAGCTTAATGTATGAGAAAATTAATGCAAAAATGGGTAAATCAAATCCTGATTTCTTGAAGGAACTTGTTGAAACTGAAAAGAATGTGCAATGTGCTAATTATGTGCCGACACGTAGATTGGTTTACATTCCTACACTCATGCTAGAGAAATACATTTTAATGCTTGAGAATGAAGTGTTTAACAAACCTAGTTCTAGCATTGTTAACATAGATGAGGTGTTTGATGATTCAACTTTTGATGTTAAACCAGTTCTACCTGCTTTACCTGCATGTTCTGATATTGTTTTTCGTGAAGACCTAGCACATGAACTAACTGTTTTCTTTAAGACAGAATCTCTAGGTCAAAATTCTTTAGATGAAAAAGTAGAACCTCATACTGAACCGATCATTGAACCTTTGATATATTTTGAAAGTCAACTTGATCCTTTGCACGATTATTATTTGCATTTACCTGCTGTACGTAATTTGAATCGTATAGTATCTCAACTAGAAAAGGAGAATATTGACTTGCAACTTAAGTGCCAATCATTAGAACAAATGCTTGCTCTGTGTGATAAATTGCCTTCACTGCCTAAGAAAGAATGTACCTATGCTTTTAAGGAGGGTGAAGTGATAGTTTCTACTGAAGAATTATGTCTTGAGGTTAAAAACTTAAAACAAAAGATAATTCAACTGAAACAGGCTAACACACTTAAGCAATCGTCTAATGTTGAAACCAATGTGCTTGAATGTATTGGTGGGATTACTAAGAAGGGGAAGGGAACAACAACATCTAAGGATGTAAAACCCATTACTATTCTTAAAAATCCTCTACGTTCTTAATTTGGCAATCGTGGTTCAAAAGTTGTTTCTACAACTCAATTTGTTGTCAAAAAGGTTCATTCTCCCGATGGTTCTGTGTCAACTGAAAAGATTCCTATGATTCCAATGACAAAAACTTCAAAAGTGAATCTTCTAATGACATCAGTTAAGTCCACACAACACACAAGTCCTAAACCTGATTTAAGTGAGTATGATGCAAAAGAACGTAAAATCAAATTGGAAATTTTGCAAAATCAATCATCTCATGTGTCAACTGAAAAGTTTGGACGTCTAACTAACAAAGGTGTTTGTTGTGTCAGAGGTCATAATCCAAACTTGAATTACAAATCTGAATGGGTTCCTAAGTCCACGACTAAGAAAGTAGCAACCAAACCAACGCAATCTGCTAGTCGGCCTAGGAAATCATCTCATGTTTTTCAATTTTCGTCTGTGAACAAAACATCTACTTGGAATAAGTTGTGTGTTAAGACTTCTGATAACGATGTAAAACTTGATATTGCGTATGATGCTTCATGTAATGTGGTTTTAAATGATGCTTTATTGTCTAAACTGCATGATGCTTTACGTGATTATCTTGTCGTTGATCCAAAGTTTATTGTTGGTACCAACCATAGAGGACCCAAGAAACTTTGGGTACCTAAACTCTAGGAAATTCACATTTACAGGGTTTCGACGTCTGTGTTTGGTATATCGATTTCGGTTATTCTCGACACATGACGAGCGATAAATCCTTTCTTGTCAACTTCATTGACAAATTCCTAGGAACGGTTACTTTTGGAAATGATGAGATTGCAGCGATAACGGGTTACGGAGATTTTGTGCAAAATGGCATAACAATCAAACGGGTTTCATATGTTGAAGGTTTGGGGTGTATTTTATTTAGTGTGAGTCAATTCTACGATGGAGATCTTAAAGTTCTGTTTGAACATCGACAATGCTCGGTGCAATCCACCGAAGGAAATGATCTTCTTGTAGCCTCAGAAAGTTTGATCCAAATGGCGATCAAGCCATATTTCTCGGTTATTCTTCGAACAAAGTTGCTTATCGGGTTTATCAAAAACGGACAAAAACGATTAAAGAGAGCATAAATGTCAAGTTCGATGAATTTTCGGGAATGGCTTTTGAACAACTCAGTTCAAAACCCGATCCTAACCTGGCTACTTCTTCTTCCGCGCAAAACTCAATTTTCTCGAAGAAGGGTGTTCCTACGGTTACATCAGAGAAACTGGATATCTTGTTTGATAGTCTTTATGCTCCTCAACGGATTTCAAATGTTCAAGCTGTACCGATTACACCGTCACAGTCAACTACTGTGGAGACTCAACAAAGTCTTTTTGATGAAGCTACAACACCAACTGATTCACCCGTTTCTTCTTCATCCTCCATACCACCTCCTGTTACTGATAATCTTGAACCAATTCAAGATTCATCAGTTGATACAACTCCAGCTGTTTCTCCAGATACTCTATTGAATCCATTAGATAATGTTACATCAGATCAAGCGGATCAAGGCTCAACGTCAACAACGGTTGATGTTTCAATGGATACCACTGATGTACAACCTCTTCCACACAACCGATGGACTAAAAGTCATCCAATAGATCTTATTATTGGTGATGCATTTGCTCCAGTCTCAACTCGAAGGGCTACTTGGAATATGTGTCTATACACTGCCTTTCTTAGTAAGATTGAACCAACAATGGTTGCTCAAGCTTTACTAGATCCGAACTGGGTGGTTGCGATACAAGAAGAGATTAATCAATTTGAATGGTTGAAAGTATGGCGATTAGTTCCAAGAACAACGGGTCAACGACCAATAGGGGTTAAGTGGACTTTTAAGAACAAGAAGGATTCTGATGGAATTGTGGTTCGGAATAAGCCACGTCTTGTGGCCAAGGGATATCGACAACAAGAGGGTATTGATTATGACGAAACGTTTGCTCCGGTTTCTAGGATTGAGGCTATTCGTCTTTTCCTTGCATTTGCTTCTCATATCAAGTTCACGGTGTTTCAAATGGATGTCAAAACTGCTTTTCTGAATGGTCATCTTCAAGAGGAAGTCTATGTCGATCAACCAGAAGGCTTTGTCGATCCCACTCATCCAAATCACGTATACTACTTGGAGAAAGCTCTGTATGGTCTGAACAAGCACCGCGTGCATGGTACGAGACCTTAACAAAGTATTTGCTGGACAATGGCTTTTCTTATGGAACGATTGATACAACGCTATTCATCCGTAAAAACCACGGTCACATTCTCTTGGTTCAAATTTACGTTGATGACATTATTTTTGGTTCCACATCCCCGACCTTATGCAAAGAATTTGGTGACCTTATGGCCAACAAATTCGAAATGAGCATGCTTGACCAGTTAAATTTCTTTTTGGGGTTACAAGTAAAACCATTACCAAACGGGATTTTTCTCAGTCAAATAAAGTATATCAATGATATGCTAAAATGTTTTAAAATGACTGCTTTAAAACCAATGACAACCCCAATGAGGACTTTACTAGATGCTGATACTAATGGGGAACCCTTTGATATTACGCTTTATCGAAGCATGGTTAGTTCTTTAATGTATCTGACTGCAAGTCGACCCGACATTACACTTGCTGTAACTGTCTGCGCCTGCTTTCAGTCAAACCCTAAAAAATCTCATTCCAAAGCGGTTGTTAGGATTTTTCAGTATCTTAAAGGTACACCTAACCTTGGGATCTGGTATCCTCATGGATCTGATTTCAATCTCACTGCTTACACTGATGCGGATCATGGCGGTTTCCATGTTGATAGAAAAAGCACATCTGGATCAATTTAGATGTTGGGGAATAGGCTAGTTGGTTGGTCATCCAAAAAGCAGAACTGTGTGTCTTTATCAACAGTTGAGTCTGAGTACATTGCTGCAGCTCATTGTTGTTCACAAGTTTTGTAGATGCAAATTCAACTTTCAGACTATGGCTTTAAGTTTTCTAAGACCCCGATGTACTGTGATTCACAAAGTGCTATTGCAATTACAAGCAATTCGGTCCAGCATTCTAAGACTAAACACATAGATATTCGCTATCATTTCATTAAGGACCATGTAGAGAAAGGGGATGTAGAGTTATACTTTGTGCCTACCAAAGTGCAATTAGCTGACATGTTCACTAAGCCTTTAGATGAACTTAGGCTAAATTTCTTGATCAAAGAGATTGGCATGGTAGAGTATAGTGCTTGATATTCCTTAGATCTGTTGGAACTTATTCTTGGGATCTTGTGTTTAGGGGGAGTAGATACTTTCTAGGGGGAGCAACTACTTTCATATGCTTTGGATATCATCTTTTAAGGGGGAGCCTTTAGATTTATGTTAACTTCCTGGCAATGGTTACGTAAGGGGGAGGTAACTCATTGATATCATATTTCAAGGGGGAGTTAATTCATTTTCTTGAGAATTTTATCAAAATGCTGATTTACATTCTTGTATATCACATTTTGAGGGGGAGAAAAAGGGAGAAAATGAGAAAATTACTAAAAAATATTATTTTTCAAAAGTGAATTCATAAATTCTTTGTTTTATATCTAAAATAATTCACTAAGGCTTGTATACATCTCAGTATGCAACCCGTTTTAACAACTGGTATCACTGAAGATTTGTACTTTGTTCACAAATTCAAAGTTCTTTTAAGTACAAATCTTATTTTGAAAAATTCATAAAAATTAGAAAAGATAAAATCCAAAAATATTTGTTTTTTACTGAATAAATGCTATTTTAAGCATTATACCGAATCTGACATCCAACAGTACAGATTCGGTAAGTTCAAAGTTTTCAAAAAAAATTGTCTCAGAATTGTTTACCATGAAAAGATTGAAATGAATTTTAATAGGAAAAATCAATTTGTCAAGATTTTGAAGTTAAATTGATAAAGTTTTGCAAAGTGAACTGTATTCAGTAAAATAGGCCCATTCGGTAAAAGCCCATTCGGTATTTTATCTTCGGTATCTATAAAAGGAGGGTCAAAGTCAAACTAACTCTCTTACTGTGCTTAATTACCTACCAAGTCTAATTAAACATACCGAATCTACCTAATCTACCGAATTCGTTCTTCTGTTTCTTCAAATCTTTGGTATAATTTCATTTTAATCATTGCTTTAGATACATACGTGTAGATCTGAGATAATTAAATGTTTTTCAACCAGAAAAGATCAAAATAACTGGATTGTGACTCTCAATTTTGAAATTTTGTTGATTATACCGAGTCTGAGTCGTATTCTACTAATCTTTGATTAAACTCAATTGATTTGGTTAATTAACATGAATTCTTGTCTATTCTGAGTTATATTAATTGATCTATCATTTGACCAAGTTTGATTACATGTTTAATTGATTGTTTGATGGATTCTGTATCTACCGAATATGTTCTATCTACGGTACCGAGTCTGTTCATACGATTAACATGTTGATCTGCTTCTAATTGAGTGGTTAATTGATTATGGTTGTGATTTTACATGATAGAATATGCATGTTTGAGTGACTTTATATTAATTTTGGAGATACCGAATATGTTCTTCTCATGATACCGAGTCTGACTTTTGGTACCTTGAAACTTTCTGTTTTTTATCTTCAAACACTTAACATGTTTATTTTATATCTTTCTGATATGAAAACTCAAGCTTATTTGGTTACAGAATCTTAAGTATTCATGACTACCGAATCTGCTTGAATTGTGTTTAAAAATTGACTAAGTGTTGTTCTGATTCTTTGTGTTATATAATTGACTTTGCATGATGAATTTGTATTGTGATGAATATCATATGAATGTCATGATTGTCAATTACTTGTTCATATTTGAGAATAAAGGATTCTTTATATCTTTGAAAAACCATAAAAATCATAAAATATAAAAGATAAAACATATACAAAGGATTTCAAAGGCAAATAAGAATAGAGATATATGCTTTATGTTAAATATCTTGTGGTCTTCTATTTCTTATTTATATAGCTAAATGACAAACAATCACTTCATCAACTCTGAAACCAACATTCCCTGCAACTACTGGACTGCAATTCTAGAGAGGCACACTCTGTGGCCTGCTCTAAACTCTACAGTCAGTGTACCTGTAATAGATCTGGAGCTACTTAACAGAACAATTAGGTTTGTGGAAGCTACACAACCTACTGCTGAAAATCCAGAGGGAACACAAGCTCGTTTTGAATTTCAACTGAGAGGAGTTCAAGGGAGGAGGAGTATCACTAAGGCTGATTTCAGGAGGATATTCAGACTTCTTGTTGTGCAGAATGCTCCTGCTTTTCCTGCTACTCAACAGATGATGTCATCTGTCTTTGATCTTGGTTATGTTGGAGCCCGCAATGTTCCTCCGGCTAAGTTTCAGAAGAAATATCTGCACTCAAGGTGGTATGTGATCTTCTCAATCATCAACAGATTCTTGCTGATGACAAGGAGTGGATCCGACAGCCTGACTGTGCCAATACTGAAGTTGTTCTACTCTTTCATAAGAGTAGAAGCTCCTGACTATGCAGAACTAATATGGGACTTGGTTCAAGCTCAAGTTGATAAACCAAGGAGTTCATACATCCCTTGCAAAAGGTTTTTCTGTATCTTTATCCATGATGCTATAAATGCTTGCAGAAATGCAAATATATTTGTACCAGGTACACATGGATTACAGATGAAACGATTTGGGGAGCTGAAGATGAACACCCCGATGGTATCTGATAATCAATTCACTGCGCCGATTCCAAATTGGATAGTGAGGCTAGTTGAACCACAAGACGCTCGTATGCGTTCTTATTTTGAGGCTGTAGGAATACCTCTTCCGAACCCGGTACAACAAGAACAAGTTGAACACGCCGCGGTTCCAGCCCCAGAGGTTGTAGAGGAACCTGTAGTACAACCACCTGGACCAGCTAATCCTCCACTTAGTGTGAACCTTAAACGATCTAGGGCAGCACACCAAGCTCAACCCGTGAGGATCAGGGAACCTAGTCCAACTAGGATTGAACCAATCCTTTCCACAACAACCGAAGTGAGCAGTGACACCGACACTTCAGCAACAGCATCTGAATCATCTCCCGAACATTCTCCTAAGAGAACTCGATATATCCCTGATGAGATGATTCAGACTCCGCCAACCCAACGAGTAACTAGATCTAGGACTTCGACACCTATCGTTCGCCAAACAGTTACTACAACCGTTGGTGATACAGACCAAGACCTAGAACCAATTAGGTTACCCTTACCCATCTCTGTATCACATCAAATAATAACAGTAAGCCCTACGCTAAATGAACCACAATTTTCGGTAGGCAAGAGATCTAAATGCACGGATGGTAAAAAGGCCACTAAGCCCATCCAATCTAAACAGGACTTAATAATAAATCCTACAAAGTAAGGTGCTTCGACATCTAAGGAAGTAAAGTCTTCCTCTGCAGTAAAGTCTACGTTGACTCAATCTATTGAGGAAACTCAATCATTGAAGTCCAGAACGGCCGAAGGGGAGCCGAAAAATCTTGAAAAGGCACCCTGCGTATCGGCTGGAAATCCTCCTGTGCCTCAACGTACAACAGGGTCTCGAGGTCCGGCTTATCTTGATGAGGGAGATCTTCCGCGTCCCATGGAAACGAGTCAACATGACAATCCTTCGGGATATTTATCAGACTTCCAGCAGACTGATCCCTTGGTTCATGAAAGTGATCCATTGGATCAAACCACTTCTCTTCCGAATTCTGAATCTCAGGGTCTGGAGGAAGAGTCTTTAACTGAAAGAGATTTACCACCTCATGGTATATCAATGATTTCAGTAGTCAGAGATAGAAATATCTCTGCGAGAGCTAAACCGACGGGTAGTTCTGCTACTCTGTCAGAGTCCCATGAGACTAAAGTCATGGAGGCGGATGCTTGGAAAGAAACTTTGCCGGTGACAACTCCGGTTGTTACCCAACCTCCATCAGAAGGGGATATCACGAATCTGACTAGTAGTATGTACAACCCTACACATAAGAATAATACCGCACAATATTTCACCAACTGGGTCACCTTTTCAGATTTCAAATAGATATGGATTACAGTATCTCTCTGACAATGAGGTGGAGGAGCTCTATCTTGCTGAGTTGGCTAAACGGACTGATCTTGATGAAGTTCGTGAGACTATGATGATTTATCTTGAACAAGCAAGGATAGTGTATCCTTTCTCTCCATGCAAGTCACCTGGACCAATTCACATGCCTGATCATGATGATTTCGATCCCGACAATATTCATGAGGGGGAGAATAGACAAAGTGGTCATCGGTCCAGTGGTTATGAAGCTGGTACATCTAGTCAACAGAAGGATAAAGATGTTGTTGATCTATCTGATTCCGGTAGTGATGAAATTGAGGAAATCCGGTGTGAAAGTTTTCTAGATGAATCAGAAAGTCAGAGTGAGGGTGACTCAGGGATATTAATGATTATGGATACAGCTGATCAATCAGAGAATAAGTCATCTCAAGAGAACAATCAAAACTTTGACAACATTGAAGATATTTTGAAGGGGTCATCGAGTATCGCCAATGAATTCAATGATCATCAATTTGTTAACTTGACATCTCCATCTGATGATTTTGGAATACACTTCGAAAAGGAGATTTTCTCTAATGGCAAAGAAGATACTACGACTCCTCCTGATTTGAATGTTCCATTTCAAACTACAGAGATTGTTCTTGAGCGTGATGCTGATTACCAACTAAGTGAGGATGAAGAGAAAAAGATTCTTCGTTCACCATTCATTGAACAACAGGCGTATAGAATCTATGGTGATTCTGATCTTGTCCTTTCTGCATCAATGAGTGTTCTGGGTGCATGGAAATATCATAAGAAGCCAGAATATCTCAAAGCTTGTCTGAGTGTTCGCAATAAATTCAAATTGAAGAATGAAGAGAAACTTCAAATTCAGCGAAATTCGGAGATCAAAAGCATAAATAAGATTTTGATGATTAATAAGGATGAAGTGAAGATGCCATTGTTTCAAGTTACAAGAATGGATGATGAGGATTATCAGTTTTCAGAAGCGGATTTTGATAAACTGAAGATGGACGACATTATTTTCATTTACAATTATTTTATTAACTTGAATGAATCTGCAACAACTTATCATGCTACTGCAATGAAGGAAGTCTACAGGTTTATTCTTGATTCGATGAGATGGATGTCTGTTTATGATTTTCAAATGGGATTGGAATCTGGACACAAAAAGCTCGGAATCAAAACGCCAAATCAAGTGATTGAAGAGCTAAGATACATGTCCTTACTTGAAGTGAGCGACTGTCCATATGGGTTTGTATTTGTCAATTCTCACTATACAAAGATCTTCATCAGAGTCTCAGATTTCAGAAGATACTCACACGGAACGTTGATGTATGCTTTCAAATACATGAGATGGAGACTGATCAATAACTGCTATTCAACTGAAGATAATGTGATTGTCAAGTACATTCTCACAAGATTGAAAAGTCGTCTCAAAACAAGAGTGAATATACGAAGATATGAGAATCTCAAGGGATTCAAATCTAAAGTTCACTTCAGAGGAACAAAGTTCCTTTAGATGTTTTCGATAGGATTATATTGTAAAGTTCACATTTAACACTAAGGGGGAGATTGTTAGGACCCCGAAGTTGTATAGTGTTAATGTGAATTAAGCTTTAAATGAAGGTTCCCTAGAAGAGGGCTATATAAGGAATCTAAGTAGTCCTAATTAGATAGCCATTGTATTGTAACCGAGTTCTAGAAGCTGTAGAATGTAATTTTACCGATTCTATCTCATACCGAGTTTTCTTCCTATATACCAAATATCACTCTATCTTATCTTTTCTCTCAATCTCAACATGATCTGACATATCATAAGCGATAAATTTTGACAAGTTTTAAAACTTTTGAAATAAGTTTCATACAAACAATTGACCAACCATTTGTTAGACGATTCACGAACATCATAACTTGTATTAAATATATACTTATGTATATATATGGATATATGGATTATATCTAGCTTGAATATATGATAGTTAAGTATCTCATTAAGTATATTAATAATGGGTTTTATATATAAATTGAAACTACTAACTTAAGGGTTTCGAAAACAATATATATATATATATGTAACATTTAACGACGTAATAACCCTTATGTTAAAATGAATATATATGTATTGTATTAAGATGTATTAATACACTTTTGAAAGACTTAAATACATATATTAACATACTTATACTCAACAAAGATAGCTATACTCATATTCCCATTCAATTTCATCAAGAATCCTACTCGTATTTATACGGTATTTATACATGTATTATACGCAGCTTCTAGAAGTACTTACAATTGGTATATACCGATAGAAATTTTCAATAATGGAATAATATGTCATGAATGACCTAATAATTTTTAACTTATACTAGATATTTTTCACAAAATGACAAATTACAACTAGTATATAAAGACACCATATTTGATCAAATTTTTACCATTTTATTTTCTAATTTTTACTTCATGTTTACTTATACACACATACTCTCTCTAGTTCTAGTATCCCTTTCTTTGTTCTTCATCTATTTCTAGCAAGTTCAAGCTTCAAAATCAAGGTATTAACCTTGACTAAATTCTTGTTCAATTCATATGTTTATAGCTATCTATATAAAAATTTATAAACTAGAACATTGTTTAGTTGATTCTAAACTTATTTAAAAAACTAATCTAATCTTTCTAACTTAACTCTAATAACACTTATTTATATGTATTATGATGTTATATTAAGTTAATATAAGAACTTATAACTTGTACATATGAAGAACACCTTGAAACTTAACATATATCGTTTAATCTCCATTCGGTAAAAAGCGGGCTGTTT
This sequence comes from Rutidosis leptorrhynchoides, assembly GCF_046630445.1. Classification (NCBI taxonomy): domain Eukaryota; kingdom Viridiplantae; phylum Streptophyta; class Magnoliopsida; order Asterales; family Asteraceae; genus Rutidosis; species Rutidosis leptorrhynchoides. The sequence goes on from NC_092333.1 coordinate 169,509,032, forward strand.
TGGGTTGGGAATTAAAAACCTATCTTAGACTTTGAGTTCGAGGCTAAGACTTTGGAAATATGTTAATATATGTAAATAAGACTTCCAGTATTTTTTCATGATTTTAGACAAAGTGGAAGTATTTTATCAAAAATAATATATTGGGTGGGTGCCGAGATTCTTCCAAATCTGTCCACCGGCACAAAAAGAGGGTGAAACTCTGAATATTAATACATGGGCTGAACTTTTCGAATTGTTTTTGAAAAATTAACTTCTTAAGGAATCCATAGCAATTTGATTCACTTTAAATGGAGTTGTAATGAATATTTGGCGAGCAAAAAAAATCTGCTAAAATTAACGTTGTATGGACGAAATTTATATTGTAAAAACTATATTAACCATATCCTTGCTAACTTTTCCTATATCCTATATATATATTTGGACATGTTATCATTAGTATAACAAAATATTATAATCTTAGTTAATTCCGAGATTGTATATATATATATATATATAATAATCTTGGTACATTCCATGACAATAGGCATACAATACGTTTTGATAAATCCTAAGACAATAAGTATACAATACGTTTTGATAAATTCTAAGACAATACGTATACAATACGTCTCTGGGTTGATGCAAAGACAATACGTATACAATACGTCGTGGGGTAATTCTAAGATTATATATATATACCGATTATTGGACTGTTGGACATTTCGGACTATTTTGGACTACTAGCAAAGGACTACTAACATAAAAATGTTAAAAATTAATATATAAGTATTCTATGAACTTGTTTTATTTTATTCACATGTATTATTATCTGAATCGTTATTATTGTTATAGGTTCGTGAATCCAAGGACGTCGGCTATATTTTAATAAGTTGAAAACTTGTTGAAACTATACTTTTACGACAGTGAGTATATAGTCCCATTTTTAAACTCTACAAATATTTTGGGATGAGAATACATGCATTTTATGTTTTACGCCATAGACACAAGTACTTAAAATATATTCTAGGTTGAGTTGTACCACTTTGCATATCTTCCCTAATAGCTTGGTAACTAATATTTACATGTTGTAAGAACATGTAAGCGCGAATCCTATTGATAGATCTATCGGGTTTGACAACCCCAACCGGGCTAGTCGCTCTAGTATCGTAAACGGTTGCATAGTACTTCGTTTTTACTACACTTGGTACAGTGTAGGGAGATTTCATTATAAAGGGAATATGCTACATTAATGGTTAAGTATGGTTACCGAAGCGCTCATCAACTTATAGAATACTTTTATACACTTGCGAGTGTACATATATTTATAACTATGAAATCTTGTGGTCTATATTTATATCGATGCTAAACCTATATATCTCACCAACCTTTGTGTTGACTGTTTAACATGTTTATTCTCAGGTTCTTAAGAAAGTCTTCCGCTGTTGCATTATCTGAGCAAGCTGTGCATGGAGTCTCATGCTTTTGTTTAAATGAAATGTTGCATTCAATAAAACCTTTGTCATGTATTATATTTGACTGTTATGTCAGGTGTGTAGTATTTGAAAACCGATGTATTATGGGGATTATTCCTTAAATAATCGCCCAATTGTTTAAAACATGCATTATGTATAATAATGGTGTGCTTTTTATGAAACGAATGCAATATTTTTCTTAAACGTATCATATAGAGGTCAAATATCTCGTTATGGGACCAATGAATAACGTACTGCGTTTATAGTAATATGGATGGGTCGTTTCAGTAGTAGTCGTTGTTTCTCCCTCTAGATCTTGCGTTGTCAATTATATGGATAAGTGAAGGTACTTCCTTGGGTATTTTAACGAACTTCGACAGTCGGGATTTCACGTTGTCTCAGAGTTTAGTTTCACGAGTCAATATTTCAACCGGTTCTCCTAGGAAGGGAAGTTTGTCATCGATAGTAAGCTTATCGAACGGAATAACAAGTTCTTGGTCTGCAGGACACCTCTTTAAGTTTGATACATGGAATGTAGGATGAACGGAGACTCAAATGAGTCGAAAAATCTAAACGGTATGCATCGGGTCTAATACGCCCCAAGATTTCAAAAGGATCAAAATATCGCGGATTTAGCTTTCTACATTTCCTAAAACGGATTACACCTTTTCAAGGTGCGACCTTTAACATTACGCGGCCGCCTACTTGGAATTCGAGAGGTTTACGTCTAACATTGGCATAGCTCTTTTGGCCACTACGAACCGTCTTGAGCCTTTCTTGGATTTGAACGATCTTAAAGGTTACTTCATGAATGAGTTCGATTCCGGTGGTTTTCTTATCGCCTACTTCTGCCCAACAATTAAGAGAACGACAATTGCGGCTATATAGAGTTTCGAAAGGTGCGGCGTTAATACACGAATGAAAATTATTGTAGTAAGAGAATTCGGCTAAAGGCAAGTACTTTTCTCAAGTAAATTTGAAGTTGATAATACAAACTCGTATTATGGTTTCCAAGGTTCGAATTGTACATTTGCTTTGTTCGTCGGTTTGTGGGTGATACGCGGTACCCATGTCTAAACGTGGTCCCGAGGCTTTTTGTAAGGCACTCCGAAATCTAGAAGTGAAACGAGAATCTCGATCCAAAACGAGGTACATTTCTTTAAGGTATATTGAACAGGTTCGTTAGGACTTGAAAACGTTAGTTAGAACAAGTTTCTCAAGAAATTCGCGCCGCGGATGATTTATCGATTTTCGAAAACGTTCGTTAGGACTATTCACCTTCGTGGCAAATGTTAGTATAATGTGAAGAGTCTCTCTCTCCATTGAGAATCTAAATAAAAGATTTCCTTAAATTGAAGTACGAGTGTGATGTGAGAGAAGTTTCCGCATCAATGTGAGCATAACAAGCATATTGTAGTTCGTCGATAAAACTGTGCGAGAACGAGATAGTATACACGTGTAACATATGTTTGAAGTCGAAAGAATTTTTCGTTCATTCGGAAGCATAAATATGGTTAAACAATAATCTAAGGTGTGTCCCTGGTATGGTTGTTATCAGTATTCTCGGAGTTTTCGGATATCCAACACGAAAAATGAAGTCATGTACATGGCACATGGTGGTGATTAGGTTGATCGAGTCCAATCACCATCATGTGTCATTAGAACTTTGGTATGACTTACTATAATATAACCACGTTGATTGAGTGTCGTTATATTATACTAACTCATACCTCCATTCCCACATCACTCCATAGATTCAAATTCGTGTAATCGTGAAGTTTTAAAATGAACAAAGTATAGCGACATCACTAACGTGACTCGTATTGAATCGAAAGTATTAGTGCAACTCCTAAGAAGCATTCCCCGAGGGAAGTGTATAAATGATCATTCACGTCAATGCGGTTCAAGTTAAATAATAATGTCTTTAGGCACGAAAAGAGTAACGAATTATGATAACGACTGGTACGCAACCGTAGTGATAAGTAGTGACGACGATACTCACCTAGAGTAATGATGGTAGTAACAAGAAATGGTAAATAGTAAGGAATACCGGTGTGACACCGATAGTAAGTTAAGACAGTGGCGAATTACAATCTGGGAGACAGAGTTCCCGAACAAGTGTGACTAATGAAGTCGTCGTCATCCTTACGCGTATGAATCTTGAATTTACATGTGTTACCAGAAAGTTGCAGAATAGGAGTTCGTATGATGAAAACTTGGTACCATTAAGAAGTTTGCCTAAGAATGATTCAAGTATAATGCACAAGTAGTCAAGTAAGTGCTATCTATAGCAAATGTATGTCAGAATGCAATGGCTAACTATCCGGTTGTAGTCTAGATTCACTAATGCGTCCTAACGACTCTGTCAGACACACTAATGCATATCCTAGTTCCCTACAACCAACGCTATGATACCATCTGTAGAGACCCGAAAAAATCGTCATTGACGGCGCCGTTAACTTAGGTCCCATTACGTGGTCATAGTCCCTATATGAGAAGCGTTTGACCAAAATTATGTCACATTCATTTGAAACGTACAAGACTTACAAAGTTTAGTTTACCCAACGGTTCGACAACAAGTTTAAGTTTACAAAAGTTATAAAGTATAAATGAAATAACTTGCGACACTCTTAGTTTAAAATCACGGTTGCTATAAATAGCGTAAATATGTATGTAAACATTTGTTTGAATCCAAAGGTGCTATCACTAGCGTATGCATGTATGCTTGACTCCAAGCAAGTAATCAAAGTGTATGCATGTATGCTTGACCCCAAGCAAGTATGAGTGTACGCGAAAGCATGTATCAAATAGCCAATCATGAACCTGAGAAACATATAGAAAACTGTCAACGAAAAACGTTGGTGAAATCATAGGTGTATTTGTAAACGTTGTTTTTGAACCACAAGATTTTGTATAGTTGATTATCCAAATCGTTTGCATTCCAAAAGTTGTTGTTTGTATCGCGCGCACCCAATTATTAAGACTTAACTGTATACGAACCCCATTGAATTAGTGTTAGAACCGACACTACACCCGAAAATATATTTCATCTGCTAATGGTAGCGAACCGTCCGAATGAGGGCTCGTCAAGCCCATGTGATCACATAACATAAGTTCACATTTACACCCTGCAAGTGTAACTAATGATAATTGAATTGAGGCTTTTTGTTCTAACTCGCACGTGGAATGTTTGTTTTCGTACTTGTGTTCAAAGCATAAAAGTATCTAGTATAAAACTGTATATGTTTCTCATCCCATGATTTAAAAGTATAAAAGTTGTTGAAAAGATGGGACTATGATCTCACCTCGAGTGCACGAGTATAATGTACTTCACAAAGTAAACGTGTGCATGAAAGTTACTTAGCCTTGACCTAAATAAGTAAGTTATATCAATTTACCGGTTACGACACAAGTGTGACGACCCAGAAATTTCTGATCAAATTTAAACTTAATCTTAATATGAACTCGACACGATAAGCAAAGTCTGTAATATTGAGTCTTAAAAATTTTGGAACTATTTACATTGATGCATTTGACCTTCGACCAGTTCCAACGATTCACGAACAACTATTTGTAAATAGATGCTATATAAGTTTAAATATATAATTTGAAAGAGATTATATGATTTAGTTATTAAAAGTAAGTATGTGAAATAAAAATAAAAATATGATATTATGATAATTAATATTTAAATATATATATATATATATATATATATATATATATATATATATATATATATATATATATATATATATATATATATATATATATATATATATATATAAAGTATATTAAATATATATTTTGTGATTTCGAATCTATTTAGTAAACGACAGTAACACTCAATTGTTATTCGATTGATATTAAACAAGTTAAATTTCAAACTTATATGATTTTAAAATAAACGGTGATTTAAAAATGAGTTCTATAAACTTTAGGCTTACTAAAAATGTATTTAGGATCTAGTTATTAAATTTTAAAACTTTTTATTTTTTACTTGGGGTTGGGAGTGAATAATTAGTGTAATTTTTTTTAATAGTTAAGGATCGAATTTTATACCATAATGACCAAAATAAATAAATATAGTTAATCTAAAAATTTAGAATTTTTCTGAAGACTTTTTAACGTCACTGTTTATCAACGGAGTACGAAATTCGGTCCATGAAAACTGTCGGTAGAATATAAACAAATTAACTTACGTGATTCAATTATATTACTGTTCTTGATTATTTAACACTGTGCCTGATTATTCCTTTCCAACTACAACTTATACATTCATATCGATTACTGTTTTTATTTTAATCTAAAATATCTAATTACATACACACACGTTTGATTCTGAATTCATAATATATATTACTATTTTTGTTCTCTATCACCCACTAGTCCACTACATCATATTATATATGCATTTCTATATATACATATACCCAGAGACATGATATCAAACATATATCTCTTCATCACTTTGATCAAACGCCACCTTATAACTCTCGGCCAAAGAACACCATCAAACCGCCACACTAGAATCACCATAAACCACCTTGTCTCCTTCTTTTCCCTCACTACAACACTCCACCATCATCCATTTCCGTTTTTCTGTTTCGAAATCAAACACCCATCAAGATCCACCAACCTCAAGAACACCGACACTTTATTAAACCCATCGACCACTTTCAAACCACGACACCACAATCCGATCAAACTGCCACTGCTCTTCCAAGAAACCACCCAAACACGCACTATGCGAAGACCACCTGCTTGGTTGCTGCTAGTTTTCTACTACAACTTCTGTTCGATGAAAACCCCATCTCACGAACCACCATCCGTCAAATTAGTTACACACCTGAGGTATACGATTTCTGTTGCAATCAATCTCTATCCATTTAATCACCTTATTAAACCGCACCTGCTATACCTGCTGATTATTCAGCCGTAAACCACCCAAACCCAATTCAAACTGCACCTGCTACGCTGCCTATCTGTTTCTATTTATTTTCGTGATTCAATCCACTACAACCACCACTTCATCTCCTTGTTTGATCGCCACCTCAGCCATAAATAATTGTGAGCCATCATTTAATCACCAACTATCGCCACCATTACATCACTATTTTCTTTTTCTTCTTCTTCGTGACAAAACCATCACTTGCATTCACCATCCAACCATTATCATCTTCATTAAATCACCATGAAACCAACTGCTAAGTCGTTGTTATGCTACTACCAATTTTTTTCTTTCTTTTCGATGATATAAGCTGTGACGGCCCGAAAATTTCTGACTAAATTTAAACTTTATCTTTATATTATTCTGACACGATAAGCAATGTTTGTTAAGTTAAATCTCATGGATTTTAAACTATGTTTATACATTCATTTAAACCTCGACCAAATTCCAATGATTCACGAACCATTAAATGAACATATATAAATATGTATGTATATGTGTATATGTTATAAATTGAAAATGTCAACAAAGTATTTAAACGTATAATGCTTTATATGAACGTATTTGTTTCAATATGATTATCGATGAAATTAAAAATATATATATATTAAATGATTGAATTATCAGAAATATTGAATTATGATTACAAGTCTCTGTTGAGAGGTCCACTATGATTTGATAAAATCTATTCCTCTTAACGATACTCGGAATAATTTGTAAAGCTATTTATAAATAAAAATAAAAAATGTCATTTACGAAAGTTAGACAAAAGCTAGTGGAGAATTGGTTTTCATAATATTCTATTAATCTATTTTCAAACGTACAAAAACGTTTTCAGTTTAAAAAGAACTTTATTATTAAAACGTATATAACTTTTATAAATATCTAGAATCACTTTTGACAACTCATTACTTAACCAGTATAATAAATATAACGATATTTATATTTTATTTCATTAAATATATATAACGATTTAAATCAATATTATATATATTTATACGCGTATTATACATACATAGTTTTTGTACTTTTACTATACTTTAACTTTACCTTTACTTTACTTTTACTTTACTTTAACTTTAATAATTCACTTTAATAATTCATACTTTAATAATTCACTTAATAATTCATACTTTAATAATTCACTTTAATAATTCACACTTTAATAATTCACTTTAATAATTCATACTTTAATAATTCACTTTAATAATTCAAAAATCTATTATAAATAAAATTCAGTAGGTTTCATTATTTCATAGAAACTCAAAAATATATTTCTCTAAACTCTCTCAATCGATTTATATATATATATATATATATATATATATATATATATATATATATATATATATATATATATATATATATATATATATATATATATATATATATATATATATATATATATATATATATATATATTTGCTCTGTATTATTTCAAGATATTATTAGTATACATAAAATATTACGACGGAGTGATGTCCGAGTGATTTCAAAATAGTTTTTTGAATGAGTCGAAGCTAAGTAAATTATGGGTTATAGCTATGGAGGTGATGGGTATGGTTCATGGGTATGCTCGTGAGGTCAATCTAGTGTTTATCATCTCCGTTGCGTCTACATACTTTCCTGCAATATTGAATCTCAATATTGATACGTGAGCACTCATAACTTAACTTTTATATATCAATAGTGTATCCCTGGCTAGTGCTCGAGTATATAGGATTATGCATGCTTGTACATTCGATATTGTCCTTAGATAGGTTTGTTGAATCCTGAATTAGATACATATGCTACTGAGATAGGGTATATGATATGCATGTCATTGGAAAGCTAGCGAAAAATAAGAACTTTTCATTTAGATATCGAATGGTTTCGATGAACGGATTAGAAGTTATAGTCAACTGAATTTTAGTATTATTGTTAAAATGATTATTATTACTATCGTCGTTATTATTTTAATAGAAATATCATTGTTATTATAAAATATCATTATTACTATTATGTTAGTATTATCATTTTATCATAATAACATTTTTAGTAAATATAAATATTGTTATTTTTTTATAGAATAATAATAATTATTATTACAAAATAATACAACTTTTACTTATTATTATTATGATCAATATTATTTTATCAAATAAATAGGGGATACAAAGATATTTTTCACCACGCGTAATATAATTACATTAATAATACTTACCACTATAGTTTTACGATATTAAGTAAACTTTATAAATTTTACTACTTAAGATATATAAAAGTATATTTTATCATATATAAACGTTAATATAAATTTTTATTAATAAATGACTTTTATTATTATAAAATCTAATAAATATATAAAATGACTATAGTTAAGTTATATAATAAACACGTATAAATTTTAGAAGCCATTTTGGGTCAAGTTGACTTTTGTTGACATTTGCACATTAGTCTCGAGCATTAGGATTGTGGTACACTATGACTTGACCAAAAATTGTTAGACAAATATTGACCAACATAGAAATATATATAATTAATATAGGTTCGTGAATCCGAGGCCAACCTTGCACTTGTTAAATGACGTTATATGTATTTTTACTACGAAATACAGTATGGTGAGTTTCATTATTCCCTTTTTATATATATTTTTGGGCTGAGAATACATGCGCTGTTTTATAAATGTTTTACGAAATAGGCACAAGTACTAAAACTAATTCTATGTGGGTTTAAACCAGAAATATACCCTTAGCTTGGTAACATTAAACTACTTGTCTATGTACGGTAGGCACGAATCCTAAAGATAGATCTATTGGGCCTGACAAACCCCATCCTGACTATGGGATGCTTTAGTACTTCGAGGTTATTTTAAACACATCTGATCTGGTGTACTTCAGAGGGTAAAACATGAACGTTAAGGCTTGTTACCGGGTGCCTACAACTTATAGAATACTTTTATACACTTGCGAGTGTACATATATTTATAAACGAAAATCTTGTGGTCTATTAATATATTGAAATGATTGTTATGATAAACCTATGAACTCACCAACCTTTTGGTTGACACTTTAAAGCATGTTTATTCTCAGGTATTAAAGAAATCTTCCGCTGTGCATTAGCTCATTTTAAGGATATTACTTGTAGTCATTCATGGCATATTTTGAAAGACGTTGCATTCGAGTCATTGAGTTCATCAAGATTATTATTATGTCAATTATAGTTGGATGTATTATGAAATGGTGTGCATGCCGTCAACTTTCGTTGTAAAGAAAGTTTATCTTTTAAAAACGAATGCAATGTTTGTAAAATGTATCATATAGAGGTCAAATACCTCGCGATGTAATCAACTATTGTGAATCGTTTATATTGTATATGAACGGGTCCTTTCAGTTGGTATCAGAGCGGTGGTCTTAGGGAACCAGGTTTGCATTAGTGTGTCTAACTGATAGTCATTAGGATGCATTAGTGAGCCTGGACTTCGACCGTGTCTGCATGTCAAAAGTTTTGCTTATCATTTTTTTCGGAAATTACCTGCTTATCATTCTTAGTCTAGACACGTCTTACTGCATTAATTGCATGAATAGTGTATATGTAAAATTCATATCTTAGCGTATCTGCTAATCCATATCTTAGCGTATCTGTTACTGTAAACTTTGCCTGACATATCCCGTAAATTCCTCCGTAATCTACGAAATCTTTTACGCTATATATATATATATATATATATATATATATATATATATATATATATATATATATATATATATATATATATATATATTCTATGTAATTAGAATACCACCCGATAGCCGAAAAATCATTTCATATCGAAAAATCCTTTATTCAATCGAACGAAATGGAATTCGTCATTAGTTCAAGTCCCTCGAATTCCGATATGGAATCCCACTCAAGCTCCGAAAGCAGTGTGACCAGAATGGATCAACCAATTAGCCATCATCTATTCTGGATGAATTGGGGATAGGTTCATAGCCTCCTCAATAATTGGAGACAAGAAGAAGGTGATCCCTTCCATCCACCACATTGCCCTCTTGGCGATGAACCTGAACCACTTACCGGCGAACCGGTCCGAAACACCATTTTCTCTCTCATTTCCAGAGTATCTCGTCACGATTATTTATATACTACATCAAATTCTAGATTTTATTTATCCGCTCGTCCGAACCGGCAATCACCCCGGTGTAATAGAAGAAGTCAACGAGCTTCGCGCTCGAGTAGTAGCTTTAGAGAATATGGTGCAAGGGTTACAAACACCAATAGCAGCACCAGCAGCATAACCAGTACCACCATCAGCAACACCAGCAGTACCATCACCACCACCAACAGTAACATTCCGCATCTCACACTTCAACATCACAACCTATATCCCACGAGTACCAATGACATACACTCTATAGATACCAAGGAATACCAACAACAACAAATGATGAAGTATTGATTCATAAATTCATTGGAGAAACATTTTGCGATGATTATGTAGTCTCTAAAGTCTTAGAGATTATCTATTCTAGCCCTAACCATAAATTAGATGAGTGAACCCAAATGATAGAAGGAAGAGTAGAAACCCTGACAAGAATGATGTGTGGTTTACAAGCTAGACTTGATTTACCAACATCATTAACAGTACCATGAACATCACCAGTACAGTCAGTGCCATCAGCGTTGTCAGAATCAGTAGCACCTATAACATCACAAACTCCGTCAGTTCAAGAATCACCGTGGACATCATTGTAAATCAACAACAAGTATGTCATATCAATGAGTTATGAAGTATTAACTCATTTCCACTGAAGGATTTATATGTATATCTTATGTATATAAATTTTTAGACCATAATAAATATTTCCGTACTAAGCTATTATGTGTGAATCTCAACTACTCGGTTAATTCATGTTACTAATATGCAATAATGTACGTCCTTCGTCCACAACTTAACCATCATTAACTATAATCTCTGCCTCAATTCAATAAATCTCAATTCATAATAAATCAAATGAATTATTCAAATATAAGTTTGATTTTCACTTTCATCGTCGATGTACTCGAAACTTTTCAAATAACATTATTCGTACCTTGCGAAATTCACAAGAATTCCACAAACACCAACAAATAACGAAGTATTAATTCAAAATTTCAATTTTATTGAATAAATACTCCGTAAAAGTTATGTAATTTCTAAAGTCTTTAGGGATTATTCAGTTCTAGTTTCAACCGTAAATCAAATGAGTTTAATTTAATATTAACTCATTAAATCTATGTTACATCTGAAGAAATTTATGCATATATATATTTTCATAAAGACTGTAATAAAATTCTGTTGTACAAAATATTAATTGTGAAAAAAATTTTAACGGGTAGGTAATACCCGAGAGATATATAAATTCACAATTAATATGTTACATTTTTTGAATCTGATTAAGCAAATCATCAACTATACTCCCAAAATCTCACAACAATATACATTCTTGTATAGAAATCAAAACAACCATCTCACCCAAATTTGATTACGCATTCTGATTTTGACAAATCAAAATCCAAGTCATGATTTAACAGAAGACATAACTTTTAGATTCCTACATCTTTCAAAGCTATACTTTGACTTCAAAACTGTGTTAGAACATCATATGTATATATTAACGATTACAAACTGTGTTTAAACTCTCCGAAGTTTTCGAAGACACTTCAAACAATGAACAATCGAGATGATGATCCAACCACATATTACCCACATTTATGTACCTAAAAAGCTCTCGAAGCCAAAGTCATAGTTCGACGCGTATCCGTGTCAGACCCTTTGGCATTTATTAGCTAAAATGACTTTTCAATTCCTTTTCAAAGTAGACAGTTTTGTCACAGCTCCAGCAAGTCAACTTCGACTTTTCAGTCGGACTAGTCTTATTATAACCTCGATAGATACGTTGCCCTTTCGTCGTCGTTATTGGGGACCTTTCATATCTCGCCACCTTAGCAATAAACTTACCAACAACTTCAATTATCTTTGACTTTTCGAAAAATCATTATATTTATTGAAATCACATCATTTACTCATTCGCATCTTGTAACGAGAATTGTCATACGAATCATCAGAAAACAGTAACCAGTATTTTGAAATCTCGCAGCATGTCTACGCCAACAGTTATATGTGTACATAAAACGTCTATCTCCTGGACTTACATACTTTGAATGTGAAGTTCTGAAAAATATTTTGAACTACAAACTAGTTCTTGAAATGCTGACGAAGCATCAAAAACTGTAACGATCTTAACAGTAAAAAGTTTGATGACAAAGAATAGTAAGGTGGTAAAGCTGAGAAAAAGAGAAGGTTTGGAACTAGAAAACGGATTGAACAGACTATGAAGGAGGCTGTGGACAAATCACAAAGACTAAATATGCCTTCAAAGAATCCAAATGATTCAGTGCCTGCTAAAGTCATTAACGAATACCTTACTCTTTATTCTAAACCTTTACAGACAAATCTTCATCATCATCCATCAATATTAGAAATTCTAAGATATTATCATATCTTTCATTATAAATATCCGAGATATTTCTGAAGATATTTTCACAACTAATCTTATCTGAAGTCATTTATCGCTTTGCGCTATCAGTGTTACATCATATAAGAAACTATTAGTTTCTATATTCTATAAACTTTCGAGTTTAAATTATGAATGTTTTGAAGTAGTGTTGGGAACTGAAGCATGAGTTAGTATAATATAATGACACTTGATCAATGTGATTATATTACAGTAAGTCATGCTGAGTTTCTAATGGGACATGACGATTCACAGACCATGCCATCATCATGTTCCATGTTACACGACTCTTGTATTCTATTTAATCTCTAAAAATATCAAGAATATATTTTCTTGATGATTCGGTCTTTTCAGGGTATTCTGGTAAATTAACAAATCAAGATCGTGCCATTACCATTTCCTTCTTAGAACATTAACTATGTTCATTCTGAAATTCATATCTGCGAATACTGGACCATTACAAATGTTGCTTAATCGCAAGAAGAAGAAACGAAAGGACAAAACTCCAAAATAGAAATTGGAGTATAAATCACAGCAAATAGAAGGGAGCATTAACTGTGGATGTCAATGATTATAGAAGACAAAAGCAGGGGCTTTGAAATATAAGGGAAGATATAAAACCCAACAACCACCCAAAAATTATAAACCGTATATATTGATGCATATAGCAATATAAAGACACGGAAGAACTAAAAACACTATAAAACCGAGAGTATAGTAGAAGTAAATAGATTCTTCCGGAGGCAGATGAAAAAGAAGAACGACAGATATGAAAGTGAGGAGTATATCGAGAATCAGTATTGGATGAAGCATATTGACAAATACTGTAAAATATGAGTTGAGGGAGAAAGAATAGAATGTGTGAGTTGTAAGGAAACGAATGAGGTGGATTTATAGTGAAATACCCGACAGAGAAATCAAGATGGATTATCGTATTAATTCGAAGAGAATCATAATCTCCTTAATCACCGAAGCATCAAATCCAACATAGATTACAAAGATTTTCTTTAAATTCGGGGATCAATTGTGATGACGTCAAAAGATATGATGAATCACTATAATCTTATTTCCTTCATTTACGATAACTTCCCTCATACGCTTTGAGTAATCGAATTGTTTTATCCATACTTCTTAGACATGATAAAACTTCATAATCGTCATAATAACATTCTCATTGTTAGCCATAACGACCTCTATCAAATTTCGGGGACGAAATTTCTTTAATGGGTAGGTACTGTGATGACTCGGAAATTTCCAACTAAATTTAAACTTTATCTTTATATTATTCTGACACGATAAGCAATGTTTGTTAAGTTAAATCTCACGGATTTTAAACTATGTTTATACATTCATTTAAACCTCGACCAAATTCCAATGATTCACGAACCATTAAATGAACATATATGAATATGTATGTATATGTGTATATGTTATAAATTGAAAATGTCAACAAAGTATTTAAACGTATAATGCTTTATATAAACGTATTTGTTTCAATATGATTATCGATGAAATTAAAAAAATATATATTAAATGATTGAATTATCAGAAATATTGAATTATGATTACAAGTCTCTGTTGAGAGGTCCACTATGATTTGAGAAAATCTATTCCTCTTAACGATATTCGGAATAATTTGTAAAGCTATTTATAAATAAAAATAAAAAGTGTCATTTACGAAAGTTAGACAAAAGCTAGTGGAGAATTGGTTTCCATAATATTCTATTAATCTATTTTCAAACGTACAAAAACGTTTTCAGTTTAAAAAGAACTTTATTATTAAAACGTATATAACTTTTATAAATATCTAGAATCACTTTTGACAACTCATTACTTAACCAGTATAATAAATATAACGATATTTATATTTTATTTCATTAAATATATATAACGATTTAAATTAATATTATATATATTTATACGCGTATTATACATACATAGTTTTTATACTTTTACTATACTTTAACTTTACCTTTACATTACTTTTACTTTACTTTAAGTTTAATAATTCACTTTAATAATTCATACTTTAATAATTCACTTAATAATTCATACTTTAATAATTCACTTTAATAATTCACACTTTAATAATTCACTTTAATAATTCATACTTTAATAATTCACTTTAATAATTCAAAAATCTATTATAAATAGAATTCAGTAGGTTTCATTATTTCATAGAAACTCAAAAATATATTTCTCTAAACTCGCTCAATCGATTATATATATATATATATATATATATATATATATATATATATATATATATATATATATATATATATATTTGCTCTGTATTATTTCAAGATATTATTAGTATACATAAAATATTACGACAGAGTGATGTCCGAGTGATTTCAAAATAGTTTTTTGAATGAGTCGAAGCTAAGGAAATTATGGGTTATAGCTATGGAGGTGATGGGTATGGTTCATGGGTATGCTCGTGAGGTCAATCTAGTGTTTATCATCTCCGTTGCGTCTACGTACTTTCCTGCAATATTGAATCTCAATATTGATACGTGAGCACTCATAACTTAACTTTTATATATCAATAGTGTATCCCTGACTAGTGCTCGAGTATATAGGATTATGCATGCTTGTACATTCGATATTGTCCTTAGATAGGTTTGTTGAATCCTGAATTAGATACATATGCTACTGAGATAGGGTATATGATATGCATGTCATTGGAAAGCTAGCGAAAAATTAAGAACTTTTCATTTAGATATCGAATGGTTTCGATGAACGGATTAGAAGTTATAGTCAACTGAATTTTAGTATTATTGTTAAAATGATTATTATTACTATCGTCGTTATTATTTTAATAGAAATATCATTGTTATTATAAAATATCATTATTACTATTATGTTAGTATTATCATTTTATCATAATAACATTTTTAGTAAATATAAATATTGTTATTTTTTTATAGAATAATAATAATTATTATTACAAAATAATACAACTTTTACTTATTATTATTATGATCAATATTATTTTATCAAATAAATAGGGGATACAAAGATATTTTTCACCACGCGTAATATAATTACATTAATAATACTTACCACTATAGTTTTACGATATTAAGTGAACTTTATAAATTTTACTACTTAAGATATATAAAAGTATATTTTATCATATATAAACGTTAATATAAATTTTTATTAATAAATGACTTTTATTATTATAAAATCTAATAAATATATAAAACGACTATAGTTAAGTTATATAATAAACACGTATAAATTTTAGAAGTCATTTTGGGTCAAGTTGACTTTTGTTGACATTTGCACATTAGTCTCGAGCATTAGGATTGTGGTACACTATGACTTGACCAAAAATTGTTAGACAAATATTGACCAACATAGAAATATATATAATTAATATAGGTTCGTGAATCCGAGGCCAACCTTGCACTTGTTAAATGACGTTATATGTATTTTTACTACGAAATACAGTACGGTGAGTTTCATTATTCCCTTTTTATATATATTTTTGGGCTGAGAATACATGCGCTGTTTTATAAATGTTTTACGAAATAGGCACAAGTACTAAAACTAATTCTATGTGGGTTTAAACCAGAAATATACCCTTAGCTTGGTAACATTAAACTACTTGTCTATGTACGGTAGGCGCGAACCCTAAAGATAGATCTATTGGGCCTGACAAACCCCATCCTGACTATGGGATGCTTTAGTACTTCGAGGTCATTTTAAACACATCTGATCTGGTGTACTTCAGAGGGTAAAACATGAACGTTAAGGCTTGTTACCGGGTGCCTACAACTTATAGAATACTTTTATACACTTGCGAGTGTACATATATTTATAAACGGAAATCTTGTGGTCTATTAATATATTGAAATGATTGTTATGATAAACCTATGAACTCACCAACCTTTTGGTTGACACTTTAAAGCATGTTTATTCTCAGGTATTAAAGAAATCTTCCGCTGTGCATTAGCTCATTTTAAGGATATTACTTGGAGTCATTCATGGCATATTTTGAAAGACATTGCATTCGAGTCATTGAGTTCATCAAGATTATTATTATGTCAATTACAGTTGGATGTATTATGAAATGGTGTGCATGCCGTCAACTTTCGTTGTAAAGAAAGTTTATCTTTTAAAAACAAATGCAATGTTTGTAAAATGTATTATATAGAGGTCAAATACCTCGCGATGTAATCAACTATTGTGAATCGTTTATATTGTATATGAACGGGTCCTTTCATAAACCCACAAAAGCCTGCTCAATCTAATTATGTTTTGTTATTAAATTAACTGCTTTTATGTGCTGGCCGACAATCCTATATAGATAACCCACTTGGAATATAAAAAGGAGAAGTGGAGGGGACAGTGGGACATTTGGTTAATAATGACGTGAAGATGGAGAATACATGAAAATAACGACTTTATGATAATGAATAAAGTTGTGAACTACTCCTGCTATGCTATCCAGTTTTCTGTTTCCTATTATTTTTTTCTCCTGTCGACTTGTATCACGGGACCACACCTATCGAGCATTTAAATTGAAACAGGCTGTTGAGCTATAAAAACTGAACCTGGGCTATCGAGTTAAATAACAGGCCAGCTTATTTGTTTGAATAATTGGGCCGTAAGAAATGAACTTAGTTATTTTCGGTTGGGCTGTTGAAGTAATTGATTTGGGCTGCCATGGGTTCTAAGTGGGCTGTAAGTGTTAGATAACATGGCTGCTACTTCTATTTGTTTCTTGTACACAATCGATATTCATAATTTAATTAACAGGATGAATTATGAATATGATAATAGCGATGATTTTATGACATGATTATGATTATAATATGATTATGATTATGTTATGATCATAATTATGCTATGATTATGATTATGATTATGTTATGATCATGATTGTGATTATAATTAAAATGATAAAGATGATGGATATTAAGAAGATTAGGATGATGATTAAAACAGGAACGATAATGATGAAGTCTAATGATGATGATGAACCGAACCCCACTTATTTTAACCTCTTCTATTTGATTTCTATTGTTTCTGTTTTCTTTTCAATACCCTAAAACAATCAAACAAAAACCACAAGACCCATTTGGTTTCCTAATTGCTCCTGCTACTGCTGTGCGTATTGTTTCCTGTTTAAAACAACCCTAAACCATCGAGAGCAACTTTTGTTGCTATTGTATATTTATGTTTCTGGTTTGATGAAATGAAAAGGATGAATCGAAACTATTTTTGTTGTTGGTCATTGTTACACCTTCGGTTATCATTCCTTAAACTGAAGATAGAAAAGAAACACGATTTAGGATAATGGATTGAGCTGCCATGTGATATGTGCTGTCAAATGATTTAAGACAATAAGTTGATATGGTTGGTTGGTTCCCTGGTCACTTGAACTACAGAAGAAGAAATAGAGAAAGAATAAATATATATGGGTGGTGGATACAACCTGAAAAGCAAGGTTAGAGGAATGGTTAAGGGTGTTAGCGGGGTAGCATGAGGTCGCGGTTTCGAGTCCGGTTCGAGGCATTTTTTTTAAGAAAGGGTTTGGAAGGTTCGTGAATCCGAGGTCAACCTTGCATTGTTCAGTATCGTCGTATGAGTATTTTTACTACAATATACAGTATCGTGAGTTTCATTTTCTATCTTTTTAAATGCTTTTGCAATATATATTTTTGGGACTGAGAATAAATGCACTGCTTTTATAAATACTTTACGAAATAGACACAAGTGATTAAAACTACATTCTATGGTTGGATTATCAAACCAAACATGCCCCTTTTTAGCTTGGTAGCCTAAGAATTGGTGTTTATGATAATTGCCACCAATTGACGCGAATCCTAAAGATAGATCTATCGGGCCCAACGAGCCCCATCCGAGTTACGGATGCTTTAGTACTTCGAATTTATCATGTCCGATGTGAGTCTCAGAATGATGGGGATATTCTATATGCATCTTGTTAAGGTCGGTTACCAGGTGTTCACCATATGAATGAATTTTAATTCGCGAGTTACGCGTGTCAATATATGAAATCTTGTGGTCTATTAAAATGATGGAAATGAATGATTATGATAACCTAATGAACTCACCAACCTTTTGGTTGACACTTTAAAGCATGTTTATTCTCAGGTATGAAAGAAATCTTTCGCTGTGCATTTGCTCATTTTAAAGATATTACTTGGAGTCATTCATGGCATATTTCAAAAGACGTTGCATTCGAGTCGTTGAGTTCATCAAGAATGTTATTAAGTCATTTATAGTTGGATATATTATGAAATGGTATGCATGCTGTCAACTTTCGATGTGATGAAAGTTTGTCTTTTAAAAACGAATGCAATGTTTGTAAAATGTATCATATAGAGGTCAAGTACCACGCGATGTAACCAAATGTAATGTATTCGTCCATATGGATTAGGACGGGTTGTTATAGGTGGTATCAGAGCGGTGGTCTTAGCAAACCAGGTCTTGCATTAGTGTGTCTAACTGGTAGTTGTTTAGATGCATTAGTGGGTTTGGACTTCGACCGTGTCTGCATGTCAAAAGTTTTGCTTATCATTTCTTGTCAAAAATTACCTGCTTATCATCCTTAGGAAATTACCTGCTTATCATTCTTAGCCTAGACACAACTTACTGCTTTGATTGCATGAATAGTGTATAGACAAAATTCATATCTTAGCGTATCTGGTAATTCATATCTTAACGCATCTGTTACTGTAGACTTGCCTGATATATTCCGTAAATTTCTCCGTAATCTGCGAAATCTTTTGTTCTATAGATATTTTATGTAATTAGAATACCATTCGATAACCGAAAATCATTTCATATCGAAAAATCCTTTATTCAATCGTACGAAATGGAACTCGCCACTAGTTCAAGTTCGTCGGATTCCGATGGATATTCCGACATGGATGTTCACCTAAGCTCCGGAAGCAGCGTCACCAGAATGAATCAACCACTCAGCCATCCCCAATTCATCTGATGGATTCGTCGTCTACTAAATCACTGGAGATAAGAAGAAGGTGATCCCTTTCATCCACCACATTTCTCTCTTGGCGAAGAACCTGAAGCACTTACCGGCGAACCTATCCGAAACACCATTTCCAGCCTCAATTTCCAGGGTAGCTCATCACGATTATATTCTATCCACAATTCTAAACCTTATTCATCCGCTCGTTCCAACCGACAATCATTCCGGAATAATAGAAGAAGTCAACGAATTTCGCGCTCGGGTAGTGACTTTGGAGAATATGATGCAAAATTTATCAGCTTCAGTAACATCACCAGCACCAACATCAATACCAGTACCACCAACAACCCAAGTTCAACATCACACACCTCAACATCTCATTCTGTACCTCGAGTATAATCATCGTTCTACGTATCGTTCTACATCAATTACCTTCGTTATTCATGGCGATTATGTAATCTCTAATGTTTTAGAGATTATGTATTCTAGATCTAACGATAAATCAAATGAGATTAATATCATATTAACTCATAAATCCATGATTACATATGAAGAAAATATACATGTATATATGTTTTAATAAAGATTATAATTAAAAATTCTTTTGCACAAACTGTTAATGGTGAAAATATTTTAACGGGTAGGTAATACCCTAGAAATATTTAGATTTCACATTAATAAGTTACACTATACATACTTTCAATTTGATTCAACAGTCATTTACTATCCTACTTACATCCACAGATATACGAATCCGTTCACCACAGAATAATCATTTTTATTCAATTTCATATTTGGATTTTGACCTATCAGAATTCAACAAGTGGCATAATGAAGAAAAACATTGGACAAAATAAAAATTTGTTAGAAACAAACAAATTAACTATAAGCAATTCTGTTAAGAAACCACGCTAACAAAATCCTAGCTAACTGTTCCTAGCTTATTACATTTATTTATCGCAATTTAATTATCACAATTTTAATTCTCGCAATTTTATTTATCGTCATTTAATTTCTGTTATTTATTTTACGCACTTTAAATATCGGGACACGTATACAAGGTCTTGACATATCATATCGACGCATATATATATATTATTTGGAATAACTATCGACACTCTATATGTAGTAATGCTTGAGTTAGCTATACAGGGTTGAGGTTGATTCTATAATAATATATATACTTTGAGTTGTGATCGAGTCCGAGACATGTATATAACGGGTCATGACACATATTAATTAATTCGAATATAATATATTAAACTATATATGAATTGTTGAACTACAAATTGTGGACTGCTAACTGTGGACTGTCAATATTGGACAATTAAAATGAATTAAAATATTGATTATAACATATGAAACTAAACAATTCTTCAAGTTTGCCACTTGATTTCATCTTAAACTTCATTTGTATCTCGACGATTACAATCTGCGTTTAAACCTTTCATGATTCTTGAAAACACCTCAATCGAGAGGATGAATCAACCGCGCTTCATCTATGGAAGAAAAGATTGATGCGTATAGTTATGCACCTGAAAACTCTCAGAAACTGAGTAAACGTTTAACACGTAGCTGTGCTAATTCCTTTAGCGTTATTATTACCGAAAATAACTTTGCAATCTCTTTCCAAATTAGCCAATTTTGTCACAGCTCCAACAAGTCAACTTCGATTATTCGTTCGAAACAACCTTATTATAACCTTGATATATATGTGTGCTCTTTTATTGTTACCGGAGAAGCATTTATAGTTCACCACATTAGCAGTAAACTTACCAGCAACTTCATTACTCATTGGCTTAAGTCTCTCCGAAGAATCATTATATTCGTTCATTAAAACCCTATCATATACTCATTCGCATCTTGTAACGAGAATTGCCATACCAATCCACGAGAATCAGCAATCAGTATTTCGAATCTCACCGCGTTGCTACATCAACAGTTATGTGAAAATGTATAACATTTATCTCTTA
The DNA here is from genome assembly GCF_046630445.1 of Rutidosis leptorrhynchoides. Lineage (NCBI taxonomy): Eukaryota > Viridiplantae > Streptophyta > Magnoliopsida > Asterales > Asteraceae > Rutidosis > Rutidosis leptorrhynchoides. Next base: position 169,530,913 of record NC_092333.1, read on the forward strand.
GAATTATGATCTTCCATTCTGAAATCCTGAAAAGCATCCAGTCTACGAATCGATACTCGAAATGTTTAAAAAGCTGAATGAAGCAGCAAAAACTGTAAACGACCTTAATCGTCGGGAGTTTGATGATAAAGAATAGTATGTTGGCAAAGCTCAGTAATATTGGAACTGGAAAACAAATTGAACAAACCATGATGGAGGCTGTGGACAAATCACAAAGACTAAACCTGCCTTCAAAGAATCCAAATGATTTAGTATCTGCTGAAGTCATTAACGAATACCTTACTCCTAACTCTAAACCTTTACGGACAAATCTTCTTCATCATCCTCTGTTATGAGAAATACTAAGAAATCATCGAATCTTTCATTATAAATATCCTCGATATTTCTGAAGGTATTTTCATAACTATTCTTATCTGAAATAATTTATCTCTTCGCGCTATCCGCGTTACATCATAAAGTAAACTGTTTTAGCTTCTAAATTCTGAAAAATTCGAATTTAAAATATGAATGATTTTGAAGTAGTGTTGGGAACTGAAGCATGAGTTAGTATAATATAATGACACTTGATCAACGTGATTATATTACAGTAAGTCATGCTGAGTTTCTAATGAAACGTGATGATTCATAGACCATAACATCATCATGTTCATGTTACACGACTCTTGCATTCTATCTAATCTATAAACATATCAAGAACATATTTTCTTGATAGTTCTATCTTTTCTCTTGAATTTTGGAAATTTGACAAATCAAGATCGTGCCATTACAATTTCTTTCCTAGAACATTAGTCATGTTCATTCGAAAATTCATACCTACGAATTCTGGACCATTATTCGCTTGACTTAAAGTCGGAAAGAGAAAACAAAAAGATGGAACTCCAAAATATAAAGGAAACGAAAGGGGTGGATTTATAGTAAAATATCCGACAGAGCAATCAAAACAGATGACCGCATTTAAAGCGGATCCTAATTTCCTTAATTACCGAAGAACTAAATCTTATTATGAAGATTTCCTCTAAATTCCTTGATTTCCGAAAATCAACTCTGACTACGTCACCAGACAAGACGAATCTTCATTTATTCATTTCACTTTTTTGTGATAGCTTCATTCGTACTCTTCAAATAATCGAATTGTTTTATCCACATTGCTCAATGATGATAAAACTCTATTTATCAACTCATATTCGTCATGAAAACATTTTCATTGTTAGCCATGACCACATCACTCAAATTTTGAGACGGAATTTCTTTAACGGGTAGGTACTGTGACGACCCGGAAATTTCCGATCAAATTTAAACTTAATCTTAATATGAACTCGATACGATAAGCAAAGTCTGTAATATTGAGTCTTAAAAATTTTGGAACTGTTTACATTGATGCATTTGACCTTCTACCAGTTCCGACGATTCACGAACAAATATTTGTAAATAGATGTTATATAAGTTCAAATATATAATTTGAAAGAGATTATATGATTTAGTTATTAAAAGTAAGTATGTGAAATAAAAATAAAAATATGATATTATGATAATTAATATTTAAAATGTATATATATATATATATATATATATATATATATATATATATATATATATATATATATATATATATATATATATATATATATATATATATATATATAGGCAGGATCAATGGGGAAGTAACCAATCGGGGGGAAGCAAAAAAAAAAATTCGTTTTTTTTGAATTTTTTTTTTCCGGCATCAAGATTACACGAAAATATGAACATTTAGAAGAGACACCTCGTGATGAATGTTATTATTTAGGCGGGAAAACGATCGACAAAAATAACATTCAATATAATATTGTTCGTGAAGAATATGAACGTTTTTTTTTCATGTTTTGTGAAGTAAAATTTAGCCCGATTTAGAGTTTAGGGTTTAGGGTTTGGTGTTTTGGGTTTATTCATAAACCTAAAACTCCAAACCCTAAACCCTAAACCCTAAACTCTAAACCGTTCGTGTTAAAAACTCAATCTAAATCCTAAATCTAAACCCTAAACCCTAAATTTCTAAACCCTAATATCTAAACCCTATAAACCCTAATATCTAAACCCTAATATCTAAACCCCAATAGCTAAAACCTCAAAATACGCTCGAAAAACACGATAATTGTTATATATTACTTCTTCGAGCGTTTTCCCGCCAAAATAAAAACATTTATCAAAAAGTGTCTCTACTAAATGTTCATATTTTCATCTCATCTATAATGTTCGTGAACAAATTTTTTTCAAAAAATGAAAAAAAAAAGTTTTTGCTTCCCCCCGCTTCCCCCCGAATGGTTACTTCCCTCTTGATCCTACCACTATATATATATATATATATGTATATATATATATATATATATATAAAGTATATTAAATATATATTTTGTGATTTCGAATCTATTTAGTAAACGACAGCAACACTCAATTGTTATTCGATTGATATTAAACAAGTTAAAATTCAAACTTATATGATTTTAAAATAAACGGTGATTCGAAAATGAGTTCTATAAACTTTAGGCTTACTAAAAATGTATTTAGGATCTAGTTATTAAATTTTAAAACTTTTTATATTTTACATGGGGTTGGTAGTGAATAATTAATGTAAGTTATTTTTAAGAGTTAAGGATCAAATTTTATACCATAATGACCAAAATAAATAAATATAGTTAATCTAAAAATTTGGAATTTTTCTGAAGACTTTTTAACGTCATTGTTTATCAATGGAGTACGAAATCCGGTCCATGAAAACTGTCGGTAGGATATAAACAAATTAACTTACGCGATTCAATTATATTACTGTGCTTGATTATTTAACACTGTGTCTGATTATTCCTTTCCAACTACAACTTATACATTCATATCGATTACTGTTTTTATTTTAATCTAAAATATCTAATTACATACACACACGTTTGATTCTGAATTCATAATATATATTACTGTTTTTGTTCTCTATCACCCACTAGTCCACTACATCATATTATATATGCATTTCTATATATACATATACCCAGAGACATGATATCAAACATATATCTCTTCATCACTTTGATCAAACGTCACCTTATAACTCTCAGCCAAAGAACACCATCAAACCGCCATACTAGAATCACCATAAACCACCTTGTCTCCTTCTTTTCCATCACTACAACACGCCACCATCATCCATTTCTGTTTTTCTGTTTCGAAATCAAACACCCATCAAGATCCACCAACCCCAAGAACACCGACACTTTATTAAACCCATCGACCACTTTCAAACCACGACACCACAATCCGATCAAACTGCCACTGCTCTTCCAAGAAACCACCCAAACACGCACTATGCGAAGACCACCTGCTTGGTTGCTGCTAGTTTTCTACTACAACTTCTGTTCGATGAAAACCCCATCTCACGAACCACCATCCGTCAAATTAGTTACACACCTGAGGTATATGATTTCTGTTGCAATCAATCTCTATCCATTTAATCACCTTATTAAACCGCACCTGCTATACCTGCTGATTATTCAGCCGTAAACCACCCAAACCCAATTCAAACTGCACCTGCTACGTTGCCTATCTGTTTCTGTTTATTTTCGTGATTCAATCCACCAGAACCACCACTTCATCTCCTTGTTTGATCGCCACCTCAGTCGTAAATAATTGTGAGCCATCATTTAATTACCAACTATCGCCACCATTCCACCACTATTTTATTTTTCTTCTTCTTCGTGACAAAACCATCACCTTCATTCACCATCCAACCATTATCATCTTCATTAAATCACCATGAAACCAACTGCTAAGTCGTTGTTATGCTACTACCAATTTTTTTCCCTATCTTTTCGATGATATAAACCCACAAAAGCCTGCTCAATCTAATTATGTTTTGTTATTAAATTAAATGCTTTTATGTGCTGGCCGACAACCCTATATAGATAACCCACTTGGAATATAAAAAGGAGAAGTGGAGGGGACAGTGGGACGTTTGGTTAATAATGACGTGAAGATGGAGAATACATGAAAATAACGACTTTATGATAATGAATAAAGTTGTGAACTGCTCCTGCTATGCTATCCAGTTTTCTGTTTCCTATTATTTTTTTCTCCTGTCGACTTGTATCACGGGACCACACCCATCGAGCATTTAAATTGAAACAGGCTATTGAGCTATAAAAACTGAACCTGGGCAATCTTGTTAAATAACCGGCCAGCTTATTTGTTTGAATAATTGGGCCGTAAGAAATGAACTTAGTTATTTTCGGTTGGGCTGTTGAAGTAATTGATTTGGGCTGCCATGGGTTCTAAGTGGGCCGTAAGTGTTAGATAACATGGCTGCTACTTCTATTTGTTTCTTGTACACAATCGATATTCATAATTTAATTAAGAGGATGAATTATGAATATGATAATAGTGATGATTTTATGACATGATTATGATTATAATATGATTATGATTATGTTATGATTTTAATTATGTTATGATTATGATTATGTTATGATCATGATTGTGATTATAATTAAAATGATAAAGATGATGGATATTAAGAAGATTAGGATGATGATTAAAACATGAACGATAATGATGAAGTCTAATGATGATGATGAACCGAAATCCACTTATTTTAACCTCTTCTATTCGATTTCTATTGTTTCCGTTTTCTTTTCGATACCCTAAAACAATCAAACAAAAACCACAAGACCCATTTGGTTTCCTAATTACTCCTGCTATTGCTGTGCGTATTGTTTCCTGGTTAAAACAACCCTAAACCATCGAGACCAACTTTTGTTGCTATTGTATATTTATGTTTCTGGTTCGATGAAATGAAAAAGATGAATCGAAACTATTTTTGTTGTTGGTCATTGTTACACCTTCGGTTATCATTCCTTAAACTGAAGATAGAAAAGAAACACGATTTAAGATAATGGATTGAGCTGCCATGTGATATGGGCTGTCAAATGATTTAAGATAATAAGTTGATATGGTTGATTGGTTCCCTGGTCACTTGAACTATAGAAGAAGAAATAGAGAAAGAATAAATATATATGGGTGGTGGATACAACCTGAAAAGCAAGGTTAGAGGAATGGTTAAGGGTGTTAGCGGGGTAGCATGAGGTCGCGGGTTCGAGTCCGGTTCGGGGCATTTTTTTTTTAAGAAAGGGTTTGGAAGGTTCGTGAATCCGAGGCCAGCCTTGCATTTTTCAGTATCGTCGTATGATTATTTTTACTACAAAATACAATATCGTGAGTTTCATTTGCTCCCTTTTTAAATGCTTTTGCAATATATATTTTTGGGACTGAGAATACATGCGCTGCTTTTATAAATGCTTTACGAAATAGACACAAGTGATCGAAACTACATTCTATGGTTGGATTATCAAACCAAATATGCCCCTTTTTAGCTTGGTAGCCTAAGAATTGGTGTTTATGATAATTGCCACCAATTGACGCGAATCCTAAAGATAGATCTATCGGGCCCAACGAGCCTCATCCGAGTTACGGATGCTTTAGTACTTCGAATTTATCATGTCCGATGTGAGTCCCGGAATGATGAGGATATTCTATATGCATCTTGTTAAGGTCGGTTACCAGGTGTTCACCATATGAATGAATTTTAATTCGCGAGTTACACGTGTCAATATATGAAATCTTGTGGTCTATTAAAATGATGGAAATGAATGATTATGATAAACTAATGAACTCACCAACCTTTTGGTTGACACTTTAAAGCATGTTTATTCTCAGGTATGAAAGAAATCTTCCGCTGTGCATTTGCTCATTTTAAAGATATTACTTGGAGTCATTCATGGCATATTTCAAAAGACGTTGCATTAAAGTCGTTGAGTTCATCAAGAATGTTATTAAGTCATTTATAGTTGGATATATTATGAAATGGTATGCATGCTGTCAACTTTCGATGTGATGAAATTTTGTCTTTTAAAAACGAATGCAATGTTTGTAAAATGTATCATATAGAGGTCAAGTACCTCGTGATGTAATCAAATGTAATGTATTCGTCCAGATGGATTAGGACGGGTTGTTATAACAAGGTCGGGCGAAATGTGTTCAATTAGTCCTATGGCTCGTTACGACTCGAATATATAGCATGTGAATCACGTTGTCAAGTTTCATGCAAGAATCAAGTATAAAAGCACGTTAGAATGATTGCAAAAGTGTTTGGTTAAGTTTGAATAAAAGTCAAACTTGGTCAAAGTCAACGAAAAAAGTCAACACGTTCGGGTCGGGTCTCGGACTATTTTTCTGAGCTAATTAATCATATATGAGCATGTTAGAACAAGTTACATGTTAATCGGAGGTGCGTAGCATAGTTAGAATTTTCCGTATAAAAGCAAAGTTGATCAGCCCCTGAACAAGGCAAATGTCGCGCCGCGACATATGGTGGCCGCGCCGCGACAATGGGCGTTGCCTGGTGCCTGGTCTGTTTCAATTGTTCAAGTCTCAACCAACTTCATTTAAGCACAAATAACAAACCGAAAACACTTACGACACGTATCTTATACCGTTGGAAAGGTATTTTGACGAGTAATACGACTAACCACATAATCACTCAAATCCATCATTTACAATAACAAAATCCTCGTCGAATGATCGTTAAAAGTTCATTATCAAAGTTTCAAGTTCATAAAATGCATTTTATGATTCGGGAATCCAATTTACACGTATGATATGCCGTTTCGAAGGTAATTAAATATACAATACAACTAAACACTTACTAACAATATTTCATAGCATTCAATGCATCAAAAGTTCATTTTAAAAGCTATCAAACCCTAACCAAGAATCACAAAATCAATAGTGATGTTTTCCAAGTCAACCTACACATCAAATTGAAGCTAATGATGCTAGTAACATATTCAATACATGAACTTTAACATTTAAACAACATTTAATCAACCAAAACTCAAGATTAAACAAACTCATTTCAAGTTCATGCTATTTTATGCAAAACAACAAGATTGAGCAAATAAATCATATATTCATGCTAGACACGAGCCATAGACACTAACTAACACTATTTCAAGTCAAAAACACGAATTAGAGAAATATAGAGTTTTTAGAAATGTTACCCAAACGAGATGAAATTGGTATCAAATTGTAGAGGATGAAGAGAGGATCACAAATATGTAATTTGTTTTGTAGCAAGCTTCCTAGATTCGAAATGGATGATGAATGAATGATTTGGGTGTTTTAGTTCAAAAATGGAAGTAGAGAAAAGAGAGAAAGAGATGAGGAGGTGAAAATGAAATGAATGGTGGAAAGAGTGGGTTGACTAGTTGACCTAGTCAACTAGTTTGCCCACTTGGCAACTTCGGTCCCTCAAGTTTCAAAGCCGGTGCGTGAATTAAACGAACGAATATTTTAAAAACGCTACAGTAACCGGGAGATGTTATAACCAAATAACGGAAATATTTAGAACGTTAGTCAACGAAAGGTACGAATTTAGATAACGGAAGATATCATCAAAAAAAAAGACGGGCGTTAAAATAATTTAACGAAAAAATGCGGGATGTTACAGAAATTACATGAATGTGATAGTGCTAAAATAAAGGTATATATCATGAAATGTATAACAGTCCTTTTATATCATGAAATGTAATTCTGTTTAGTTTCAGTAACCTATATATTACGGTCCTTTTATATCATGAAAAATGAAAGTAATGATAATCAAGATAAAGCGGTTCATCCAAACTTGCGATAGTTATAGAATCAGATAAGGAGATTAATAAAAAATGTTATTAAGGCGAACTCGATACCCCTTATAACACCAAGTTGAATTAAATTGGACCAAATTGCATAACCAGACATCCAAGAAGCTGTTGAATATCCAATGGGTGGAACTTCCTGACCCTTCACGATAAATGAAAACAACACATTATAGAGATTTCCAAGCTATGAAAATAAACATAGTACTTCCGCTCCCGTGCTTTCAAAGAAAGAGTTGATCAAAGGATCCAACTTAGAATCCTCAAGTGATCAATTCTACATAGACTTTTTGGGTGACAATTGACCCGTTTGTACACAACATTTCAAATTCGTTAACTTTTTGTGTAAGTAGAACCAAATTGCTACTAATGGTAAAATCAATACTAATGAAAAAAATCTTACTGTGGAAAAACAGACAATTTACAAAAGTCACTATCATTTATTATACTGATGATAGCTTGTTTAATTACATGTCATATGGGTTGTGTTCACGAACATAAAAAACTCATTTTTACGGGTATGCACCGTGTTATTAAAAGTGATATCAATATGTAAATATTACTGTAATATGCATAAGCCTAAAAGGTATATTAGAATTGATACTAACTTGTCTCATCCAAACCACGACCACAGAGTATGTGCTCACCTGCCCATTTTGTCACTTTTGGTCAGCTTGAGACAGAGATCGCGATGGATTATTGCACTATTTACGACAAAATTCGTGTACTAATTTTTGACCTGCGTATCACGATGAAAATTTAATTAGGCTTAAATGGGAAAACCTAATTTTAGCAAGATCGTTGATTCTAATCCAGGATATCTGAAATCACAAATCATTGATATATAATTAAAAAAGCAAATTGAAAAAATAATAAAAAATACCTTGTTGGTATAGAACCATTGATCGCTTATGCTCTTACTCAGTAGGTTTTCCATTGCAATCAATTTAGGTATTTGGTTTGTATGCAATGGGTTGGATTATTTTCCACATGAATCAATTGAGTTTTAGGATGGGTTCGATTAGTTTTCGATTGAATAAATTGAGTTTTAGGGTTTGTATCGAGAAGAGAGGCGACGCAATTTGGACGGAATATAGTTTTGAGAATGAACGTACCGTTTGTGTTTCTGACAGCGTGATTAAGTGTTAATTATTGTTAATTGTGATTAACAGAGGATTAACACGTCAGCATGTGTGATTAAGATTAAGTAAAGGCTTGACATGTCAGCAAATTCTTCACGATTTATAACATGTTATTGATGATTGATTATTGATTGATTATTGATTATTGATTATTGATTATTGATTGATTATTGATTATTGATTATTGATTATTGATGATTATTGATTATTGATTATTGATTATTGATTATTGATTATTGATATATAGTCAATAGTCATATAAAGTTTTAAAATAATAATGTCATCATTAAATTAATTATCCTTTAATTTTCATAATGATGATGTCATAATTATATATTAATTTAATTAAAAAATAATACAAAATACAAAATCTTTTATAAAAGGAAATACTAATCTCTCCTAAATTATAATTTTAATTTTCTAAAAAAATTTAAAAGACATTTATTATTACTAATAATTATTATTATTATTAAAAATATAAATATAAATATTCAACTTTGAGCGAACTTTATTATTATTATTATTATTATTAATTTTTTTTAATGGTAGAAGATATTATATAAAAAAAAAACTAGCAAGAAAATAACCAAAAAAAAAAAAAAAATAAACTAATTTTAGTATAATTTATCCAAAGGGTTTTGCAACCATATGGACCAATTAATTTGCTGTTATCTTAAAAAAACTAGGAAATTACAAAAATTACACGGAATCCAAAGGGTTTTGCAACCATATGGACCAATTAATTTTAGTTTTTTTTGTATCTAGAAAATAACCAAAAAAATGACGTAACAATGATATTGTCCAAAACATTCGCGATGCGAAAACTCTTGTCAATGAAGATGTAGCTGTTTCTAAGACGCCAAATATTCCAAAGAGTCGAATACATGATACATCGCACCACAATGATTTTCTTACCCGAGAGAGATAAGGAATCAAGCCAAGACCAAAACTCATCCATGGAAGACCATATTGGAATTCAGATATTAAGCCATGTTCTAATATAGCACCAGATTTGAGCACTTGCAGTGATGAAGTTAGAACTTTTGGTCAATGGTGTCACCAAATATCAATTGATTTGTATACAGTCTAGAGTATTATTTTAGAATTTTTCTAACGATATAGCGGTTATCTTTAACTTTATAGTGGAGATTTCCATAAATCTACAAGCTTTATATGAACTTTAACGACAACCCTATGAGTTGTCGCTATAAAAATCCACTATTTTCTAGTTAAAACTTTCAAACATTTTGATAGTAAATAACAAGCTACCTTATTCATATAATTTATTCACTTCATTATAAATATCTACTTTAAAAACTCATATAAGGTATTACTGTAGAAAATTTTATTAACTTCACTCTTTAGCAATAACATTAATAAACAAATAGACACTTAGATTTGACATAGAAATGTAAACAGCTATGGACAAAAGTAGTATTAGTCTTTAATCTCTATTATACATATTACATATATAAATATAAAGTAATAACCAAAATATATTAGTCTTTAGTCTATATTATACATATAAAAAGTAATAATTAAAATATTATTTTAACTATCCATTTTATATATTTAACTTAACTGTTAATGCATTTTACGGAGTATATAAAAGTGGATTGTATATGAAAGACTGAAAATGGATGTATGTCAGTAGTAGGTTGGAAAATTCAAATAAACAATACATATTAATGCATGAATGGTAGCATGTCATCAAAATTTGTTGGGGGTCATATGACCCCATTGAAGATAATGTGGCTTCCCTACTGAGCACTTGTATCACATTTAAGGAAAACATGCAAAGCTGATTCTTCAAAAGCATCGCACCAAACACAATTAGCATTAGGGAGAATGATACTTTTCCTTACAAGATTGTCTTTTGTAGCCAGCCGATTCATCCTTAGACGCCAAATAAAAATATTGGTTTTCGATGGAAACAACGATATCCAATTAGTAGGCCAGGAGTACTCAGCAATTGAGTGAGCATCTATGATTCTTCTACCTTCTGCAACTGAATAACGATTGAGGCTAACACCATCCCAAACCCATGCATCTTCTTCATTTGACATGGTGACCGAGTTTAGAATGCCCATCAGCGAATCAAAGTTCGAAGCTTCAATACCACCACGAATGTCACGCCTCCAAAACTAAACCCACGAACCATCTGTAAATCGGTCTGCAACAGAATCCTGATTCTCCATATCCAAAGCAACAAGGTGTGGGATTCTGGAAGCGAGAGTTGTACTATCTACCCACGGTTCAAACCAAAAGCTAGTATGCGAACCGTTGCCCAATTTTATATGCATTAAATTGGAATGCAGCAGGTTTGAAGTGTGAATCAAATGTATGCACTTACAAATAGCAGCCCATGTTCCTGTGGAAAGTCTATACGAACGAAGAGTGCCACCTTCAGGAGAGCCATGTATAGCTATAATTACCTTGGCCCATAGAGCATCTTTGTTATTAAAGCATCTCCATCTCCATTTATAGATAAGAGCAAGATTAAGAGAGGAAAGACTTGAAACGTTTAAGCCTCCATTCTCATAAGAATTCAGGATGAGTAGTAGTAGTCATGGTGGTGATGGTGGTGGTGGTGGTGGTGGTAGTAGTAGTAGTGGTGGTGGTGGTGGTAGTAGTAGTGGTGGTGGTAGTGGTGGCGGTGGTGGTAGTAGTAGTAGTAGTAGTAGTGGTAGTGGTAGTGGTAGTGGTAGTGGTAGTGGTAGTGGTAGTGGTAGTGGTAGTAGTAGTGGTGGTGGTGGTGGTGGTGGTGGTGGTAGTTTCTGATCACACAATTCGATATCTTAAGGGCATTGTTGAGAGCGTCTTGGTGAAAGTTAATCGATTCTTGTATCCTACGGATTTCGTAGTTATGGACATTAAGGAAGACTTAGCCACACCTATCGTCTTAGGAAGACCTTTCATGAGCACAACTAGGACCGTCATCGATGTTTAAAATCAAACCTTGGTCTTACGATCGCATGTGGAGAGCATAATATTTAGGATTGACTAACCTACTTGTTTCTTTGAACATGAAGATGATGTTTGCTATTTCCACCAGACGGATCACTTCGGGTGATTAATATCCGCTGCCGGTCGAAGATCCAGAAATGGAAAATCATCAAGGGCAACGACACTTTGGACTTCAAGATCTCTCACGAGCAACGACCGCTCAATTTCCCGCCTTCGGAAAATCATCAAGGGAAATCCCTGACCTACTCGAGGCATTGGTCCGACACTTTTTAAGGATCTACCCACCAAGATATGTGCACCCTCTACTTCATGTAGACATCAATCATAGGGACATGTTTACACCTCCACGGTAAATATGGCAGTGGTCGAGCAGATGACCTAAACCAAAAGCACTTCTCGGGAGGCAACCCGTGCAATAAAGTAGAGTAAGAGACAATAAGTGATGATAATGAGCCTTTGGATAAAGGACGAAACTTACAATTTTTCTGGAACCTCCTGTTTTCTTTAGCCAGAATGTTTCTTCAACCGCATCCTCTCTTGTCCGTAGGGAAATACTAGTTTTTTTACTCGCTATTAGTTCTAAATTTTATGCATTAAATAAGACGCATCCTAGCTTATCACTAAGTGTGTGATTCCAACCCAATAGACACTAGACAATATTCCCCAAAACCTTTACTAAAAATTCTAAGTGTGGGATACCACGGTAGGAACATTAGGGACAATATTCGTCTAAGTGTAGGATAGCTGTATATACCTTTTAATGTCATATCGTAATAAGCCTGATACATAGATTCTCTATCCTTAAGATAAATTTCAATAATTTTAAAAAAAAGAAAGCCTTTGTGAATAAGCACTTTCGAAAATTTAAAACGTTTGTAATAAAATTTAAGGTTTATTTAGGGCAAAATGTTGTTAGGATAAAACGATTCTTTAAAAGAGCATTGCATGACTAGGTGCATTCAATCTAATCTGATTGTGGTGAGGCATATAAATAAGGCCTTGAAAAACATTCATTTTTAATTTCTCACTATTTTCTAGTTGAGTGTGCCAATGTCTGTACTCGGAATCAGAACTTGCTCTTGATCTACATTTTTGAGTAACGAAATGTGACATAGGTATAACCAGAAGAGCTAGGCATTTGTTAACCCTTACCTTAGATACACCATCACTATCATCCATTCATTTCCCTCAAAATCACCCATCCACCATGAACGGATAAAACCTCAGAAAATGAGATCACCTCAAAAGAAGATCCTCGAAGATAGTACCGACAAGCATTGTGGCATAAGACTTGAAAGTCTACCAAGCGGAAGACTCTTAGAGATGATACTCAAGAAAAAAAAATCAAGATACATCTCTTAAAGTTCTAAGCAAAGGAGTAGAACTTAAAAAAAAAACAAAATTGAAGACTGCTAGAAGATCGAAGAAATTAAATTCAAAAGGATGCTTTCCGTCAGAATAAAATTCCCGATGAAAGAAAGTTCATTAAAATTCCACGAGTGTTTCACAAAAATATTAGCACTCCTACCTATCCTTTTAGTTTCATCAATAAAGTCTTCAAAAAGACTATCTTACCCCTTTTTCCAACTTTACACCCTTTCCGAAATAAACAACTTTAACACCACTAAAAAAATACCATTTCACCATCACCATCACCATCAATCAAATGACCTAGAAGCTATGGTTATCACCATCGTTGCACTAGTAACAATAATTTGAGTCTTGACCAAGCCTATGACGAAGAGTGCAGCATGATTGGCTTTGAGCGAATTCATTTCTTAGATCTATAGGGAACCTCAAACACTTGTGTGATTGAGTGACCAGCGAGATAGCCTAAAAGTCATGTAACCTCCTCTCATGCTTGCAGAGATAGTTTCTACCCTAACATAGAAGACTCGTCCTTATTATCGCCTTTATAATAAAAAGTAAAATGCTTAGACATATAGAACAGAAACTTCAAAAGATTTCTTTAAGTTAAAAACAAGAAATTTGCTTGAGGACAAGCAAAGTCTAAGTGTGAGATATTTGATATCGGCCAAAAAGTCACGTTTTAATCCCCGATATTAAGGCCCAAAACAATAAAGTTATAAATTTTATCATCGGATTAAGCGTTTATTTGCTTTATTTGATAGATCGAGTGATTACAAAGACGATGCAAGAAGAATCGACGAAAACTGGCTTAAAACGAAGAATATAGATAAAAAATGATGAAACTCAAGTTGCGACCCTGAAAACCAAGTTACGATCAAAGAAATCAGCAGAAACGACCATGGAAACAAGATCACACAGCCTACCCAAATTGGCTGCCACACGGCATGCAAGAAGCCTACACAGCCTGCCCACTTTGATTCCACACGGACAGTGTGCCCAGTAGTGATGCCACACGGCTGTTGTATACGGCCATGGCAGACGGACTGCCCACTTTTTGCTTGGCCGTGTAGACGGCTGACCCACCTGGATTTTACTATAATTAGGTCATTTGTAATCCATTTCAAACACAAACTTCATACTAATCACTACATATTTCACCTTAGACACTTTCGAGGCCTTCTCACCTCCGAGCGGGAAATTTAGTACCCAGAGGAGAACGCCGAAGATTGTTGTAGGAGCTGTTCAGAGGTTGAAGTTCTCAGTTTTGTACTTTAGCATCTTGTTTAATCGACTGGTACTTTTATCCCATTACTCTATCTGTTATAATGCTACCTATTATTGTTATGATAGATGATATTATTGCCATAATTAGCGAGTGGTTATCTTGGAGTGCTTGTTATGATGTAGTTAGTTACAATGCTGAAATAATGACTGTATGGTGTGATTTTGTTGAAATGCTTTCCGATTATGATTCAAACTCAATCGCTTTTCCAACTAATAGAACATGGTTATTGGCTCTGTTATTGGGAGGTCGCGAAACCTGATCCAGAGTACACTATCTGTGTCACCCATTGGTAAGAATCTGGTGTCGAATACATAGTGCGTTTGTCAGAGGCACACCGGTTGTAGTAAGCAACCTACGCTATGGATATGATAGCTAATATTTCATAATGGAAAATCTGACTGAGATACGTAGTACATGGTTGGCCTTGAGCTATGCCTGTGTAGTTACTAGCATTTAAAAACTGTAAGCATATGAGGAGGCACAACAGTTGTAGTACTCTATGCCTCTGCCCTGTATGGCCATGGAAGCTAATCTTCAGTGCCGATATAGTACATTACACCATAACGCGGTCTCAAGCATTGCACCCTGCTTGAGGGATTCTTGGTTAATTAAGGAACTGTTTGTTTAAAACTCATAAAGGATCGAATCATTAGGATAACCGAACGTGTTCATGGAGGTTACTTTGTAACTTAGCCATGGTATTCTATATGGTTCTTCTCTTTTAATTAAGGGTAACTGATTTAATTAGTCCAATCACTAACGAAAGCATCAGAAACACATCACGTCTCTCGAATTAGGGATGCCTTTTATCTTAGCCGATACTTAAGAAAGTTTAGACCTTAAGGATCGTTAATATGTCACCTCACCGATTCGCTCCTATTGATGAGCCGTCAGTGTTTGCATGTAGTTCAGGTTTCTCGGGCGTCGGGGTATGAGACATTGTTGTCTCTTCAGAATCTTCAAGCCTTATGTCTAATGACCCGTCCTAATCCATCCGGACGAATACATTATATTTGGTTACATCGCGAGGTACTTGACCTCTATATGATACATTTTACAAACATTGCATTCGTTTTAGAAAGACAAACTTTCATTACATCAAAAGTTGACAGCATGCATACCATTTCATAATATATCCAATTATAATTGACTTAATAATAATCTTGATGAACTCAACGACTCAAATGTAACGTCTTTTGAAATATGTCATGAATGACTCCAAGTAGTATCTCTAAAATGAGCAAATGCACAGCGGAAGATTTCTTTCATACCTGAGAATAAACATGCTTTAAAGTGTCAACCAAAAGGTTGGTGAGTTCATTAGTTTATTGTAAACAGTAAAATTCATCACTTTAATAGACCATAAGATTTAAATACAGTACACCTATCTCGTGTACGAAACCATATTTCATAATGCTTAGCAGAGTAGGTTCGTATCCTTTTCTCCCCCGTAGGTTGCCTCACGAATTTTAATAAACGTACACATATCTCGTGCACAAAAACTAATACACATAACCTGTGTATAAAAGTTATTCATACGAACTACAAACACCTAGTAATCGACCTTAATAAAATGCATCTAGAATATCCCCCGCATACCGGCATTCCGCACGGTCATGCAAAAAGCATACAATCGGGCCACTCTTTTAAATATGATGGTTGTGTACACTTCACAAACAGATCATATCTTTTAAAGCTGGCGGTTGTATACCTATTTCGAAGTACTAAAGCAGTTCAAATTCTCTGACTGGGGCTTGTTAGTGCCCATAGATCTATCTTTAAGATTCACGTCAATTTGGGGCTCGGTTCCCAAATTCTCAGATTACCAGACTAAAAGGGGTGATATCCGGTGTACTCATAACTCATTCGTAGAATGTTTTTAAGTACTTGTGTCTATTTCGTCAAACATTTATAAAAGTTGTGCATGTATTCTCAGTCCCAAAAATATATTGTAAAATCATTTTAAAAAGGGAGTAATGAAACTCACTCTATAATATTTTGTAGTAAAAATATTCATACGACGATACAGAACAATGCAGGGTTGGCTTCGGATTCACGAACCTATATTCAATTATGTATATTAACACATGTAATAGAAATCGAACAAATTTATGTATTATTAGTGATTTAATTATTATTTTAATAAATTATATGTTTCATCAATAAGAAATTTAAATACTTCTATTTCATGTATTTTAACTAAATAATTAGTATTTATTATAAAACGTTAATATAGATATGTTATATGTATTAACTATAATGTTATATAACCAAAAATCATTTGATAAAATAATATTAATAATAATAAATAAGAATTTGTTTCATTTAATAATAATAATACTAGTAAACATACTTAACAATGATAATAATAATAATTATGATTCTAAAAATAATAATACATATAATAATAATAATATTAGTAGTAATATTGATAATAATAATAATGATAGTTTTAATAATAATAATATTTATAATAATAATGAAAATGATAATTTTAATAAAAATACTTTTGTTAATAACAATAATTTTAAAAATGATAATACTAATAGTGGTATTAATAATAATAATAATAATAATCGTAATGATAATCCTAATACTCATTTTAATGATAATAATAATGTTAATAAGTATAATATTTATGTTGTATAGTAGTAGTAATAATAATAATAATAAAAATAATAATAATAATAATAATAATAATAATAATAATAATAATAATAATAATAATAATAATAATAATAATAATGGTAATAAGAACTACCTTAAAAAGTTTTTTCAAAAACAAATTGTCCCAGACCGGATTCGAACCCGAGACCTCTCGATCACTCATAACACCCCATAACCACTCAGCTACTTCTGTCTTTCTGGAAATACACACACTCGACCCAAATATAACCCGTGTCAGCTGGATCATATTGGCCCAACAAACAACTTGATTAAGGCCCATCACCTAAAACAAGTCTCCGACCCAATTTAATTAATTGATTGCATATAAGCTCAACATGTATATAAGCCCATCAGGAAATTCGTGGCTTTTGATCTGTAACGTGAATCTACAATGGCAGAAATATAAATATAATATAAAAAAAAACACATGCTCTCGTCAATATTTCATCATCATTATCTTCGGTTATTCATTCGAACATAACTGTAGCATCGTCATCATCCTTGTTATTGTACCATCATTTTCACGATCACCATTTAAAACATAAGTGGAAAACAGAAATGTAACGCGAGTGTGGTTTGCAGTTGAACAGAATATAGCAGTCGAGCAGGTGTGGTGTGGCTGTTTTCGAGCAGGTTAGTAAGAGCTGGTGGTGATGACTAAATAAAACCGATGGTTTTTGAGGTTGAAATGGACTAGAAAAATAGAAGAAAGCAATAATTACGGTTTTTTTATGGTTTTCGAGCTGAACCATGGGTTTGTGGGTTTCGGTATTGGTAACAGAAATAAAAGAGGAGTAATATGGTTTCGCATAGCAGCAAGATAATTGAAAGCGTAATAGTAGTAACAACAGTCGAGCAAAGGCAACAAGATGCAAGGGAATTAGCTAGTATCATCAAACAGTCGATTGAACGATGAGGTTTTGGTGACTGTTTAAGCAGAAAATAGCAGCGGCTATAATAGTTTTGATAGGGTGCTAGACGATTATGAGGGACACAAAGATATAAATGGGTGGTTGATCAAACAAAGATGAGGTGATGATGAAGTTGCGGTGCTGCATAGTAAAGACGAAGCTGGGTTGTCGATTAACCGTTGGGTTTTCTTCGAATGGAAATTAGACAATAGAAAAATAGTAATGATTAAATGGGTGTTCGGATTTGGAGTTGTTCTAGCCGGAGAGAGACACAAAATAGCTGCAATAGCAGCAACTCGTGACAGGAAAATGAAAAAAAATCATACCTACTCACGATGATGATAGTGGTTTATTAGAGTCCAATGATGGTGTTTTGAGTTTGGTTCGACCAGAAAAATAGAAATGTGTAGGAGTAGTTGATATTTGGTGAAGATGGTGAATGGGTTTGCATGTATGATGATAATGGTCCGGTTGTTGTGGTACCCCGAATCAAAATAGAAAACAAAAGGCGATGGTCTGTGATGGTTGTTATGATTTTGAAGATCATTGGACAAGTTATGAAGTTGTTGAGAAGATGTAGATACATTATTTGAGATTGAAGAAAAAATGGGTGTTTGTGCAGTGTAAGTGGTGATTAGAAACAAAGAGAACACAAATGCAGAAAGAAAAAGTGTTTTCAAGTGGCTTGTGGGGATTAAAATACATATATCATAAATTTATATTATTACTCCGTAAGGTATTAAGATAGTGGTGAGAAGACCACAAGACAACACCAACCCAATATTTAATTAAAAAGGGAACAGTAATAAGGTGCATAAATTCAGAATTCAGAATATATCTCCAACAGTATAGCCATCGAATTGGAGTTTAGTTACCAACAGTTTTTACGGACTGTGTATCGTGCGAAATCAGTGGTGGATAAAAGTATTCAGAAAAATCCCATATTTTTAAATTAATTATATTTATTTATTTTTGTCATTATGGTATAAAATTCGATCATTAACTATTAAATAAAAATTACATTAATTATTCACTCCCAACTCCAAGTAAAATATAAAAAGTTTTAAAATTCAACAAATAGTTCCTAAATACATTTGTAATAAGCCTAAAATTTATATTACTCATTTTCGTATCACCATTTATTTTAAAATTACCTAAGTTTGAATTTAACTTGCTTAATATCAACTGGAACATCAAACGAGTGTTACAATTATTTAATATTTATTTTTTTAATATACTTTATTTATATATAGAGATATATTTTAAATAATAATTATTATAATACCCTATTTTTTTAATTATTTTTTAATAATAACAACATATAATATTTCAAATTATATTTTCAATTATTATTTATATATACATACACACATATCTATTTTATAATTAGTGAATCCTACTCGGGTCGGTCCAGACTCACTAATGCAACCTAATTCCCTACAACCAATGCTCTGATACCAAATGTGACGCCCCGTACTAAATCAACATGTACGGATTAACAACATGATCATTACAAGGTCAAACACTATATGTTGTTTCAAAATAAGTTGCATTCATAAAAAGAGTGACGTTTTAACCAACGTCAAATGTTTAACAACCAAAAGTATGCTTCTACGAATAACAAGCAATAATAGTATGTGACCCATAGGTCGTTACAAATACATCGTTTCAAAAGTAACAAAGTTTGAATGCAAGATAAAATGTTTCATGCGGTGACATCTCTATCAAAGGCAGCGGAAGTCTACAAGGCATGACTAGTACAACAGCGGAAGCAAGCAAACCTTAAGCACCTGAGAAAAACATGCTTAAAAACGTCAACACAAAGGTTGGTGAGCTATAGTTTAAGTATAACAGTAATGTAATGTAGGCCACGAGATTTCAGTGCTGCAAACAGCGTTTCAAAACAGTATGATAAAGTATATGTATAACCGTGGACACTTGGCAACTAACTTAACGTTTATAACCCCCTGATAGTACACTTGGTGAGTGTGTATGTTTATGAAGTATTAAACACCCGTTAAATGCTAGCGCTACTAGACCAAGTGGGGATGTCAAACCCTATGGATCCATATCAAAGATTCGCGTTCACCGGTTCAAAGACCAATGACTAAACGTTACCGAGCTAAGGAGAAAGTTTATGCCGTTGTATAACCCACACATATAATAAGTTTAAGTACTCATGCCTAGTATGTAAAATGTAAAATGCGCATGTATTCTCAGTTCCCAAAATAGTTAAAGTAAAAAGGGATGCTATAACTCACAGTGGAAAGTACTAAAAGTCGGTACGCGAGAATAGTAAGCAAATGGTTGGTCCGGAAGGTCCTCAACCTAAGTCAAAAGTTAATAAGTCAGTAAATCGTTCCCAAAGGTTTAAAAGTATGTAAATTAGGTCTTAAGTATCATCATCGTTCATCATTAAACAAAAAGTGTAAAGTAAGTTTTAAGTCAAGACTAGGGTTTAAAACAAAGGCTGATTTTGTTCAGTCGCCACGACCTCTATACAAACTGAAATGAGGTGAGACCAGTGGCCATAGCTCCGTATATGAGTCCCCTAGTACTGACCAATTTCCAGAACCAAACTTGTCTTCATTTGACCGTGGCGACGGTTTAAGTGCGAGTAGGTCAGAAATTTCAGCACAACGTTAATAGGGTGTAGTGACTTTCGGGAGGCCATAAATCCTAAACCGTAACTCGGATTAAGATGAGGTCTAAACGGAAAATCATCTACTCGAACCGAAATAACTGAAAATCAACTTTCCAGTAGTCCAGGTAGTTTGATCAGTTCCAGAAAACAGTAATAAAGGTGTTCCGGCGGGTTCTTGGTGCTTGATGCTCATCACGGTTCTCATCCTTGATGCGTATAGCTTCAAGTGTACAAATCGTTGATGGGTTTGCATCATCTTAACCAAGGTTTGACCATCATAACACTAGTGTAAGTCTAAGATATGTAGCACAACTCACTTAAGAGTTGTATGTAGTTTGATGAACCAAAGTTACATCAAGATCTTAGATCCGACACATACATGAGTTCTACTAGTAATATTAAGCTACAAACTTGAAAGTAAACTAAATAATCAAGATCTTAAGTTGTAGAACATAGTTTCTAGTTAGATCTTGAAGATACTAGACTCAAAAGTCTAGATCTAAAGTTCTTAAGTTAGATCCTAAGTTATAAGACTTGGATCTTTACTTTAATGAAACCATAAGTTATGAAACTTAGATTTTCATCTTGTAAAATGTATTTATGCTTACAAGCTCTTGTTTATAACAAAATAAGAAGACCATAAGCTATATAAACTTAGATCTATCAAAAGTATATGAAGTTGTAACGAGAAAGTTAAACTTCCATGTTCTTGAACTTACAAAGTTAACTTTAGTTTCAAGAAGTATGAGATCAAGTTTTTACTAGTAATACTTGACCATAATTAACAATCACGAATTTAAAGTAAGTAAAAATGAAGAAATAAACTAGATCTACAAGTATTATGTTCATATTTGCTTCATACTTGAGAAGATTCAAACCAAAGTTTAGATCTTAAGAATTCAAGTCTACAAAATATAAACATAAAGAAGATCATCAAGTTTATGAACTTTAGATCTTGAAGATACTTAAGTGTAGAACCATAAACTAACAAGTTTAGGTTCTTGTTCTTGGTCCTTCATCAAACAAGAGGTAGAAGTAACCAAGATCCATGAAGATGCAAACTAGGAAGTTTGATCTTGAATAACAACCAACAAACAAACAACAAAGCAAGTGACAAGTATGATGATAGTTTCGGTTTTTAGAGGAGAAAAGAAGGAGAAATAATGTTGTTACTTACTAGTTTTTGAGAGAAAATGCTAGAGAGAAAAGTAAGTGCAAGTAAGTGTGTGAAAATGAAGTGAAATACAAGTAGATATGTAACAAGAAAATAAAAAAAAAGAACTCCCTCCTTGTACAAGAGAGCCGACGGTTTGGGTGCAAAAATGGGGAGGTCAAATGCCACTTTCTAGTGCTGGAATAAGGTGTTAGCTAGAATGAGGTAATAAGTTAAATGTATGGAGAAATGGTCATGCATGCTTGTAGTACTTTGTCTCTTCATTAAGCTAATCAATCCATGTTTATTCTTAATGTAATACTAGCATAAAACATGGGCTCACAAGTCCATTAAGAGTGTAGGGTGGGCTTCCAAGTCCAAATCTATTAATTAAGGCCCAAGTCCAAGTAAGTATGCAATTTAAATAAATAAAGCCCAAGTAATTAACTACTAACCTTAGTTAATTAAAAATGATTAATAATAAATAATCATGAATGTAAATAATATTCAAAAATATTATTCATGAAAAGTACGCGTGTCACAAAGACAAGTCGGGCCATGGTAATTCAAATACGATAACAAGTAAATGTATATAAATACATTTATTAAAGCGCAAGTATTAATAATAAATATTAATAATAAACATTGGAAAATCCAGGGTCGTTACATAAACCCTAAATTAAAGTTTTATAAATCACATGTATATATAATCACTGTTTCAAAATATAAAACATTTTGAATATATAAAGTTAGAAAACTTAAATAAAGATTTAAATTATAAATATAAAATTTACATATTTATTGTTTCAAAGATATAAAACGTACCACGATAAATTTCGAAAGGTTATCACGTTTTACAATATGTCAGGAAGTATATTTAAAGTTATTATCATTATCTTTTATTATTATAAATTTTAGAAATTATATAAAATAATTTGAGTGTCACATCTTCTTTAAAAAAGAATATAACTTTATAAATATCTGGAACCACTTTTGACAAATTATTACCGAGCCATTTTAATATGAATAAAGGTTTTAACATTATCTTAAAATTTAGAATCTTTCTAGAAACCTTTTGACGAATTATAGATGATAACGATCTGTGATTCAATTAAATATATAAATAACTTGCAACGTGTATTTAAAATGTGTTCATTAAATATATATGTTTCCAAATTAGTTAAGTAAATGATAGTAAAGTTTATTTATTTGATTCGATTGATATAGTTGTGTTAAATAAAATGTTTGAGAAGTTAAAATAAACGATAGTACATAAATGAACTATACTTAGTTAAGCTTTAAAAATGAAAACGTCATATGATATAATAAATCTTATTATGTAAACGATCTTAAGTTACATTTTGAAATATAATTAGTATTTGAAAAACTAAATATTATATTAAGTACATAAATATTTCTAATATATATAAACTTATATATATATATATATATATATATATATATATATATATATATATATATATATATATATATATATATATATATATATATATATATATATATATATATATATATATATATATATATATATATATATATATTTTCCAAATAATAAAATATAACTTTAATATAAAATGTTTTGATTCAAAATAATACTATCGTATATATATATATATATATATATATATATATATATATATATATATATATATATATATATATATATATATATATATATATAGTGAGACATCAATTTATAGAAGCAAATGACCACAACACTCAAAAATATAAGTTACATTCCTTATTATATGATTCATAGATGATTAAGTCTAATTATTGTTAAAGGTACACGTCGCGTAACGTAAAGTACCAGTTTTCTAAGCGTACGAATATTCGTTCGAAAAACCGAAACTGGGACAATAGTTGGATGACAAGGTACAAGACATCGGAACTAAAATTACAAGTCAACCTTGCACATGAATATAATATAATATATAATTAATTATATAGATTAAATATAATTTATATATAATAATAATTAACAAAGTGTCGGCAGAAGAATTTGAACGATTGTGAGCTGGCCATGGGGTACATGCAATCGCATGAGATCCCACATACATCCTCATGCGATCGCATGAGGAGTGATTGGAGGACAACATCTATAAATCGAACGTTTTTCTCATTTCAGATTCATTCCATCTCTCATATCTCAATCTCTCTCGTATGTATATATATATATATATATATATATATATATAATATTATTATTATTATTAATATTATGATTAATTATATTATTATTGTTAGTAGTATTAGGATTATTATTAGTATTATTATTACATAAAATACTACGACGAAGTTTTGCTCGCGTAATTTCAAACGCGTTTTCCAAGTGGGATAGAGTTATGGAAATTATGGGTTATAACTATGGAGATTATAGGTATGGTTCATGGGTATGCTCGAGGTGTCAACCTCGCATTTATCATCTCCGTTTCGTCTACACATTTTCCTGCAATATTGAATCTCAATATTGATACGTGAGCACTCATAACTTAACTTTTATATATTAATAGTGTATCCCTGACTAGTGCTCGAGTATATAGGATTATGCATGCTTGTATGCTTAATATTGTCGTTAACTAGTTTATGATACATCACGAATTTGATACATATGCGATTGAGATAAGGTATATGATATGCATGTCGTTGGAAAGCTGGCGAAAATTTAATAACTTTTCATTTAAAAAGCGTATGGTTTCGATGAACGGATTAAAAGATATAGTCAATTGAATTATCGTTAATTTTAGTATTATTATTGTTAAAATAATTATTATTACGATCGTCGTTATTATCGTCGTTATTATTATTATCTAATTATTATTATTATTATTATTATTGTTATTATTATTACTATCATTTAATATAAGTATTATTATTAAAAATTGTTATTATTATTATTATTACTATAGTTATTATCATTAAGGTTATTATTCATATTATCATTATTATTATTATTATTATTATTATTATTATTATAATTATTAGTATTATCATTATTATTATTATTATTATTATTATTATTATTATTATTATTATTATTATTATTATTATTATTATTATTATTATTATTATTATTATTATTATTATTATTATTATTAGTATCATAATCATTAAAACTAATATTAGTATCACCTAATTATTATGATTGCTATTATTATCATTATTATGAATGCGATATAAAAGAGGACTAAAAGCTATTAAACAAATCGATTAGAAAATAATGAGTATAAGTATCATGATGAAATTAAAATAGTGTAAGACATTGATTTAAATAAAAATATCGTTTTTATTATTTTTATCATTATTATTACTATTAAAAGTATTATTAATATTAAAACTATCACTTTTATTAAAATGATCATTTTTAATAGAAATATCATTGTTATTATAAAATATCATTATTATTATCATTTTAGTATTATTATTATTAAAATTATTATTTTGAATAGAATTATTATTTTTATAAAATATTATTATTACTGTTAATATTAAAAAGCATCATTATTATTAAAATTATCATGATTAGAATTATCATTTTATCATAATTAATATCATCATTAGTAAATATAAATATTGTTACTATTATTAGTAGAATAATAATAATTATTATTATTACACAATAATACAACTTTTACTTATTATTATTATTATCAATATTATTTTATCAAATGAATATGTGATACAAAGATATTTTACCACATGTAATATAATTTCATTAATAATACATACCATTATATTTTTATGATATTAAGTGAACTTTAAAAATTTTATTACTTAAGATATATAAAAGTATATTTTTATTATATATAAATTTTAATATAAATTTTTATTTATTAATAAATGATTTATATTATTTACTCTAATAAAATTTGTTAAATATATTTAAATATATAAAACGATTATATTTAAGTTATATAATAATCATGTATAGATTTTGGAAGTCATTTTGGGTCAAGTTGACTTTTATTGACTTTTGCATATTAGTCTCGAGCATTAGGATTGTGATACACTATGACCTGACCTAAATTGTTTGACAGATATTGACCAACATATAAATATATATACTTAATATAGGTTCGTGAATTCGAGGCCAACCCTACACTTGTTCAATGACGACATATGTATTTTTACTACGAAATACAGTATTGTGAGTTTCATTTGCTCCCTTTTTAAATGCTTTTGCAATATATATTTTTGGGACCGAGAATACATGCACTAATTTTATAAATGCTTTACGAAATAGACACAAGTGATCGAAACTACATTCTATGGTTGGATTATCGAACCGAATATGCCCCTTTTTAGCTTGGTAGCCTAAGAATTGGTGTTTATGATAATTGCCACCAATTGACGCGAATCCTAAAGATATATCTATTTGGTCCAACAAGCCTCATACGAGTTACGGATGCTTTAGTACTTCGATTTATCATGTCCGATGAGAGGCACAGAATGATGGGGATATTCTATATGCATCCTGTTAAGGTCGGTTACCAGGTGTTCAATCCATATGAATGAATTTTAAACACTTGCGAGTGTATGATTATTGAATAAATGAAATCTTGTGGTCTATTAAAATTATAGAAATGATTGATTACGATAAACTAATGAACTCACCAACCCTTTTGGTTGACACTTGAAAGCATGTTTATTCTCAGGTATTAAAGAAATCTTTCGCTGTGCATTTGCTCATTTTAGAGATATTACTTTGAGTCATTCATGGCATATTTCAAAAGACGTTGCATTCAAGTCGTTGAGTTCAATAAAGTTTATTATTAAGTAAATGACAGATTAGGTCATTTATAGTTTGGATATTATGAAATGGTATGCATACCTGTCAACTTTCGATGTAATGAAATGTTGTCTTTTGAAAACGAATGCAATGTTTGTAAAATGTATCATATAGAGGTCAAAACCTCGCAATGTAACCATATGTTATTGTATTCGTCCTTATGGATTAGGACGGGTCGTCTCAAAAATTAACCGATTATGTTTGTTTTCACATCATACAAACAAAAAATTATCGTAGTTCTTATTGTCTTTGATGTTTAATTTGATTTTTTCATGCTCAGAAACAAATGGAAGTTGTTATTCTGTCTGATGATACGCATATTCGATCTGTATCAAATAAGCCTTATTCGTATAAGACTTTGTAAAACTGGAGAGACTCATAAATAAAGTTGTCACCGGCTACCCTGTAGACTTAAGGCCGTATTCACACGTAAGCCCTTCAAATTTGGTCAAGTGTATAGGATACCATGTAGCCTGCACACGGACATCAAAATATCTGGGTCATAACACACAAGTGGAACGTCTATGTCACGTCAGGCCATGATATTAGGAAAGTTTGTTACGATAGTTTGTTACAACCATGAAAGGGACTGATGCAACGTCATCATTCCCTCTAACAAAATTTTGGCATCTATAAATACACCCAATGAGTTATTCATTACAACAACACAATCACTGTTGCATCACTCTGCCAAAATCACCTCATAAGATTACAGTTAATTCATACTTCAATTGAATTCCGGTCAACACCGGAGTTCGATTCTCTTAGATATTAATTTGTTCAATCTTATTGGGCAGATTAATCTGATTGCTTGTATTACACCCTCGCGAATCTAAATTCCAATCGGGTTTGTGCGGTTATCGGAGTTAAAACAATCTACCAATCATATTTTTTTTTTTTAATTTAAGCACTGGAACATGTTAGTATTAGTTTTAAGTTTGATCAGTATCCTAGTTAAAATTTCATAAATCTAAAATTTAATAGGGTAAAAGTACTTGATCTAAAAAGTATATCAGGATTCAAGAATCACGTATTATCATTTTATACTCTATTTCTAACATCTCTTACTTCACTAGTACGTATCTAAACTCACATTGACTCAGTGGTGAAGAAAAATGACACTACCTTGTCACTATAAGATCTTTTATGATATATAGGATAATATTGTTTTAATAATAAAGAAAAATAAACAATAAACAAGTTGTTTAATTAAAGTCAATATGAGTCAATAAATCAGTGCGTTGTCACATTGCATGGACTATTTAAGTATCCGTCCACACCACAACTCCCAACAACACATACACATTACAAACACTATTTCTCTATTCTATACACACATACAATCAACACCACTCAATAATAGTTAGACAATGAACCACAACTTCCGTTGTAATGTTTCTTTGACCTTCCTAATAATCTTCATTATTTCCTTATCTTCACTTACATCTGCTCGTTTCTTTCACACCAAACCAGCTGGTAACTTATTATTCATTATCTAGCTCTTAATTTAACTACTAATTATTTTCCTACATACCTTCATGAATCTCTCTATAACATCCGAGGTTTGTTTTTAACATATTTAATATTCATACATTTTCAGATGAGAAAATGATGAAATTGTATGATGAAGCCATTAACATAAGTGGAAACTCACCTATTGACTTGGAAGAACTCAGTTCATTCAATGTAAAGTTACCATCTTTTGTGACTTTTTTTTGATCATTTTTTAAATTGATAATATTGTTATTTATTTTGTGTTATATACTATTTGGGTATAATTTAAAATAATTATTATTGAATTATTATATGGCAGGAGTTGATGGGAACAGAGGAGTGTAAAAATGTAGATGAAGAGTGTGTAAAGAGAAGAGTTCTTGCAGATGCTCACTTGGATTATATCTACACTCAACGCCATAAACCTTGAAATAATAATAAGTCAATAACTAAGTCATATATATAAATATTCCACTTTCTTAATTAAGTGATATAATATAGTTTTCTTTCTCTTCATCTCACTGTCACATATAGTATATGTACGCATCTACTCTATAATCCTTAGAGGACTACCTTACCATTATTTGGTGTAACTTTAACAATATTAAAACAAATACTCGTATTCGATCAGTAACGACTCTAAGTATAATAAATATATACTCCATATATGTATAATAATTGTTTGTGATAGCTTATTTAAACATATTGAGTCGAATTTTTATTAAGTAATTTAGATCGAGTCTTATCTAAGTTTATTAATTCGTATCGAGGTTTTTCTTGAGTTTAAGTTAAAAGCTCGATTCAAACTCTTAAGTACAAGGATTAGGCTCTACTTAAATTTAAAAAGATTCCACAAAAGTTATACAACTGTTAAATATATAGACGATAGTCCATCATATTGTTGTATGTATTTTTGGCATTAAAGAGCATCTAAAGAATTTGCATTATATTTTCTCTCATTTTGAGTACAACAAATGTAAAGGCCAAACTAGAGTTGCTTTGAACTTCATAAGTTTTAACGTATTGATGAAGCACTTATTAGACATTTAGAGTTTAGACAGTTGGCCAGTACTCTAGTAATTGTGAGTGAAGTGAAGTTGACCATATTGGAACATTAATTGTTGTCATGGTTGCACATTTTAAAGATTGTAGTTACTATCAATTTCTCAACAAGAAACTACATTTGAACTATGTTGTGTTTTATCTAAGATCCTAGACACTTGTTAGAATGATATATAGATCACATGTCACTTGTCATCTTCCTAGTTGGACCTCTAAACAAACTTTTATAACACATAAGCTAAAATCATACATATTTACTTATCACTAAGTGTTAGTTGATCACTTCAGAAGACGTGTTTATGTATGTAACATAAAGAAGAATGCTAACTTGCTAGTTACTTATATCGGAAATGACATTGTACGCCCGGATACAATTTAGTTAACCAACAAAAATTAAATACAAAAGGATAAATACACGAAAGTATAGTACAAACACGTTAGTTATGATAGTAGCATCATACAGAAGAGCTATAATAATAAGTAGAACTTACTGTCATCTGTTAATTAAAAGTCATTTAATTAATGAGAACGTTAATAAATGATGTCTTAAGTCGCTACCATGTGCAATATGAGCAGTGCCTAAATATTTACCCCATTGTTAATAACCGAAAGTAGCTTTGACCATGGTATGAGTCCGTGTCCCCCACCTATATATCAGATTTTAAGGCTGGAGTTTTTTTTTTTATAGCCAAAAAAACAGAATTATATTAAAATGATGCTTCATCAAAGAAATGAAGGCATTCATGAAGAAATACATATAGGTTAGAACAAGACTAAGCTTGTGTGCTACAACAACATTAAGAAAGCAAACTAAGAAAAGGTAAGCTAGATTACATTAAACTCGGATTGTACTCTCAAATACAAGCTTGACGACCATTTAACGAAGGAAAAGGATATGAAATTAAACCCTTACTGTAGATGTAGTTTGGACATTAGATCATACGTTGTATCTAGATTAATGGCGGAAACACTAATTAGAATGAGTCGAATACGTATTAGACTAACGGGATCGAATTAACCAATGAATAATTGATAGAATCGATGCCTAAGACTGTGTATTCGGTTGGTAAGGGTTTTGGGACGATTAGCAGCAAGTAATACGACGGCCTAAGGGTTTATGGTGTGTAACCTAACACAAAATCACGAAACCCGTATTTATACTAAGTATAGCGACCATCGGCCGGTGGTCGGGGACCTTCGGCCGATGGTGACAGTCCCTCGACCGATGGTCCCTACCATCGGTCGATGGTCTTGAGCAGCCAACCGACTGCTTGACCTATTCACGACATTATACTAAGCATCATAAACACAAAGTATAAGTGTCCACGTACATATATGACTGAAATATCAAGTACATAACAAATAGAACAATAAACGTAATAGAACTCGGGATTTATGCACCAACAAACTCCCCCTAAGACCTAGTTCTATTCCATAAGTCTTCAGTCATCATACGGATCGATCACCATGTTGTTCAAGTAGCACATCTTAGCCACTTTAACATACTGTTCAGCCTGTACCCTGTTTTCACGACGATAAAGCATACGGTTATAGTACAAAGTAAAAATATCAGCTTCGGTACAGTTCCTTAACCAGATCGGATCCAACAGACGAATACAATCGATATCATCTTCCTTCAGCTTATCTAAAACAATCACAGCTTCCTCAGAACGATCATCATAAAACCACCAACGAAATCTCTGACTCCAATTCTGCGGCAATTTTCTTAACGGAACCTTCTTCATAGTCTTTGCCGGCTTATACTTCAAAATTTGTCGAGATACTCCATTAATAGGATCAACCCTGTACTTAATCCTCGGATACTGTGGTCTAAAATCCTTCCAGTTATTCGAATTGTACGCGATTCGAACTTTCTTAACCAACAATGATGAGCGATCGTTCATTCCACAATACAACATCTTTAACCTGGCAATCTGCATAAGCTCAAAATACGGCAGTGACTTGAACTCATGACCATGTTTGATGTAGTCAACTCCAAACTCTCGTTTAATTGCAAACATGTTGAATTCTTCAATGTATGCCCAGGCCAAGATCCTTCCTTTCGCACCTTTCCTCAAATTTATCATCTTCAAATACTTTGGCTCAAGCTTCGGTTTTTCACAATACTTTCGAATCCTCAAAATATCACGCCAGTCAGCTTCTAACTTCGCAGCAACCTCATCATTATACTTGACTGGCAAGAACCCTTCAGGCAAAACCTCAGTTCTCTCTTTCTCTTTACACCTTCGATTCAAAACTTCGTCATCTGTTCTAAACAACTCCTCAAAACCAGGAAGATCTTCATTCCTATCATTCATATACGTAGGATATTCTTCAAAAGTAACATCTTCCATTAAACCATCAACTTCCCCATCATCGATATCCTTAGAAATCTCAGGGCCAAAAGAATCATCCTCTGATGGCGGATCATCGGACTGTGCATCAGCAGCTTTAGCTTCTTCTTGCTCTAGACGCACCAGCTCGTCCAGCTCAGCTCTGGTGAAGTCGTGAGGGATCTCCCCCTCCTCTAAATCATCATAAACAACAGAATGCTTGAGCTCATCCTGTTTAGAAAAGAATTCACTAAAACTATAATCAATTTGTAAAGGAATTACTGACAGTGCTGTTTCTTTTGAAGTACCAGGAGCCACCACCATTTGAACATCAGTTTCTCCCTCTGGCAATTCAACCAGATCAAACTTCTCTTCCCAAGCAGTAATCTTAGCCAAAGCCGACTCTGCCACCTTTCTAGCTTCAGAAGCTTCTTTCTTTGCAGCAGTTAACAACAATGATTGATCACCAACTTTCTTCTGTAACAAATCAACCTGAGTTCTCAACCTAGTAACATCCTCAGTTTTCACATGATTCTCTTCTCTCAACTCCTCCACTTTCGCATCCATATCCTTCTTCATTCTCAGATTATCAGCCATAGCTTGAACATACAAATCATTCAGATTCTGAAGCGCAGATGAACTAACTCCTCCTTCTGCTCCTGTATGTGGTGCCTCCGGAGTTGGAGTAGACACAGTCTCTTGAGACAATTGTTGAACAATTGGCGGTGATTGATGTTGCGGTTGAGTTTGTTTCCGTGGCTGACTTTGTTGCTGTTGTTGACTTTGTGCTTGAGTAGGTGCAGTTCTTTGTGTAGCACCTGTAGCAGAACCACCTGGATTCTTCAAAACCAACTTAAACCTCTTGCTCGGTCTCATCTTTGTAGAAACCTGAGAACCTTCATCTTCTACCAGACGTCTCCTCTCACCTCTAGGAGCTTCTTCACCAATACCAGTATTAACATCAACGGGCTCATCAGCCAAACCTCCAGTACCAGAACCACCTGTACCCTGAGTATTCATCGGCTGATCAACCTCTTCATCACTGTTTGCTAGCTCAAAATCAGGCTCATGACCAGATAGACTGTTCTCATTCCTCCACTTCTTGCCTGGTGGACATTGATAATCTTCCCTCGCAAGATGACACACCAGCTTTCCATCACTAGCACTCTTCTTCTGATTTAATCAATTAAACGTAAGATCAGTCATATGTTTCAGCTCGATGACGTCCTTCTTTGATCTCGGTAGATCCATAGTTTGAGCATTAATCATTATCTGCAGGAACCTCGGATAAATCAAGTATTGTTGGCTCGTAACATTCTCCATCAACAGATCAAAGATAACACCCGAAAAATTGAAATCAGCTTTCAGAATCAAGGCAGCAAACATTCCCTGATAAATCTCACTCAGCTCATCAAATCCGCCTTGTAACGTACTCAAACACTTAACAATCACTAAAGACAGATATCTGTACAGTGGAGTGAATCCGCTTCTTTTGATCGTAGCACGTGTAATATCACCAGCATACTCACATCTCAGCACACATCCAGTAATCTTAGTCTTCGACAGTCTCTTGGGCATTTTCTCATCATCCTCAAACAAAAACGTGTTCCGAATAGTATACTCAGATATCTTAACCTCTTGATCACATACTCGACTTACTATCACAGGCTTATTATCAACAGTTTCCACTCTAGCGTTAGCCCAGAATTCTCTCTGATGAGAATAATAAGCAGTACATGGCATTGACACCGCAGCAAATATCCTTGAACGCTTCAAGAATTCAATCACAGTCTTGTACTTGCTAGCATTTGGACCTTTGTCATTTAGACACGCCATCAGATTAGAGTTAGGGCTCGCCTTCAACCCTGGAAGACTAGTAGATGTGGGTCCTCCTGATGATTCAGTCTCAGAACTGTGGACAGCTTGTTCTTGATCCATTTGTGCACCTGACATGATTAACAAAAACTGCAAACACAATTCTTAATCAGCGTTAAATTCATGATTAATTAAGTATCACTGATTTATCATCACAGAACATATCACATTAATACGATCACGGTTACATAATCACATGTTCAAAGTTAGATCATTACAGACATAAGATACCGTATCAATGCTAACAGGCTAGCATTATCAAATTACACAATAATCTGAAAATAATCAAACATAAACATAACATCAGAATCAATCATCCCATTATGGGATCCTCTGGCACTAACTTTTCTTCATGTTGAATCACACCAAGTTTCTCAAACTAGTTATACAGTAAAGCTGCATATGGGAATGGTTCTTCTGATTCAAGAAAATCTTTCATCACATGAATGAGAAAGTGTCCCACATTCACTTGAATACCCTCTAGTAGGCAATATAGAAACAAGACTTCAGTACCAGACAGCAAATGATCTCCTTCTCTCCTAAAAGTCACATTTCTTTTGATGATTCTCAAATGTATCTCATGTTGTGGCAAGATATCTTCATCACTAACCTCAACTCTACCAGTATACACTACCTTCTCTGGCTTGCATATCCTAACAATAACATCTGACAATCTGAATCTACTCGGAATCTTTCTGATATCTTTGCTAGGGAACAGTATCTTAACCCCAGTATGAGGAACGTTTAACAGGTTTGAGAATTCCTCTAAAGTCCACCTATACTGTTGATTAAATAGACCCGAGTGTACAAACTTCTTCTTACCATCCTCTAAAGCAACATTGGCGTAAAATTCTCTAAGTAGAGCAGGACAGTAATAATCCCCAATATCTATGAAAGCCTGACACCCAATCTGTTCCCAAGGACTATAAGTCTGTCGAGTCGCAATGACCTTTTGTTCTACTAAGATTGGTCGATATCTAGCTAGGATTCTCCTACGGTCGATGTTGAACATCCATTGACCAACAAATGAGCCACCTGACATTCTAATACAAACTACAAGCACTAGCATTAGATGGGCATCACAGAAATTATCAGAGACCAATCATTCAATTAAAATTAATCAAAATAATCTACCATCGGTCCAACAAAATGACCATCGGTCGATGGTGGAGACCATCGGTCCGATGGTCTAGACCTACGGCAGATGGTCTAACCACATACACACACTGGTCAAATAACGACCTTCGGCCGAGTGACAAGATGTCCGGCCGATCGATGGACACCATCGGTCGATGGTCAGAGACCCTCGGCCGGAGGTAGTTCATCAGATCTGTGACTCGAAATTGATCAAATCGTCCGATTTGACGTTTCTAGTTCAAATTCCTGTTATAACAGATGCTAAAGGGGCCGTTTATCATACATCAAACATCAATTTCAACAGATCTCAAATAAAACTCATCCGATTTAAAGTTTATACTTCGAACACTAAATCATCGATTACAAACAAACGATTAAGAGTTATGTTACCTTGTTTACGGCGCTAAGATCACAAAGAAAAGATGAATAATAAAAACTGGATCAAAACCTTTCTCCTTAACTTCAGAAAATTAGGGTAAAATCACACAATTTTGGCCAGAGTGACTGACCCGTTCGTCGCTGGGTCCTTTTATACCCTGTCAGTGACCATCGGCCGATGGTCAAGTCCGTCGGTCCGATGGTCTTGACACTCGGGCGAGGGTCTGAGTCCATCGGCCGGATGTAAAGACTGTCGGCCGGTGGTCTGACATTTGAAAACTTTTAAAACTTAACACTTTTCAATATCAGACTTTTACCCATTTACACTAACTCCCCCTGGGACTGATCTCCACAATAAAAAACATCACGCTTTGTTCCTTTAAGCTCAAAACAACTTATATTCAAAACAATAAGAAACCTAAGGTTCCTTTCACAGTAAACCTTACCCAGAACTGAGTTGTGGACTTAAAAGATGAAATATAAATGCACATGCAACTAACACATGAATGCAAACTAATTCAGAAATGCATGCTCATGCAAATACACAAAGCAAATAACTGTACAAGATCAAGTGTATCATGATCAGCAATATAATAACAGATATAATCAGTAACATTTAACCTTTTAGATCTGTGGATAATAAACCTTTAACATCAGTTTCATAAAGCATTAACATTAACAAATTCATGATGTTATCAGCATAGGAACAAATAATACTGCTTATCATCAGTCACACTTCCAGAAGAATAACATATCTTTTTGTGAGTTGGCATATAAAATTGATTGAATCTTTTTGATTCGGGGATCAGAACTGAACTATATTGACATGTTATTCCATAGTTCATTCACGAACTTATTCATTAAAGCATATACAGAACAACCTTCAAATATATCAATAAACATTCATCAACTTTCACCCTAGACTTCGATGATCACGTTAGATTAATTACTTTAACATTTTTCAATGTCAGATTTACATCACAAAGTCAGTCCTCGTTTGAGATCGCACGATTTCTCGGGTAGAACAATTGAGCACAAACCTGTTGACGCTGTCCTCTTATCACATCAATGTACTTTCGATTCTATTGAACAGAACCATCTCACGATGTTTCTAGCAACCCTGTCAGCCTTTGGCTTCTACCTTAAACTTATACCTTTCGTTTCAGATAACATTGTTAATCCCAAATTTATTGCATACTCTGTTAAGGACGCATACCGGCCGCTATAAACCCCATACTTAAACGGAAATAGTATGATGTATGGTGTTGGATGGATGGAAGTGATATATATATTTGAGTGATGGAACGCTAAGATACCTTCCAGAAGATATTCCCTCTATCCAGGTCAATAGGCACAATCCCATATCACAGACAAAAGATGTAAAGTTCACTAATTGAGATGTGAACTAAATGATTTAAGTTCTCTATATCTGATGATCTGATAAATTCTCCCCCTCGGATGTAGATAACGAAATCGTTCAAATAAGTCTCCGATTGGAATGTATGTTGTCTCAAACATTGATAACCGAGGAATCTCTGAAACTCTGTTCAATTCTTGATCCATGATTCTCTTGCAGCTATGTAGTGCATCATGTTATTTACAAATTGAAATAAATACATAAATAAACATAAACAATCCATAACTTGCAATTTTTTTTTTTTTTTTTTTTTTGGATTTTCTGATGTTGCATTTTCTCCTTACAATACATAAACAAAATAAATAAATAAATGATTACAACTAAACATGATGATGACGCACCACTGTCTTTGACATTTGTTATAACTGCACGGAAAACCAATCTTCGTATGTGGAAATCTAGAACCCGATGATGTTGCCTTTTAAAAATCATTCTGTGTCTGTGATACAAAACTGCACTTCTCAACCCTTTTAGAGAAAACACCTCCCTT
The DNA here is from genome assembly GCF_046630445.1 of Rutidosis leptorrhynchoides. Lineage (NCBI taxonomy): Eukaryota > Viridiplantae > Streptophyta > Magnoliopsida > Asterales > Asteraceae > Rutidosis > Rutidosis leptorrhynchoides. The sequence goes on from NC_092333.1 coordinate 169,567,761, forward strand.
TGGGTACCCGATATGTATGTTGTTGGATTTCGGTCCAAGTAATAAAGGTAAATAGAAACAAGTATGCATCCTAGACAAAATATGCTCACCTTGGGGACTCACAAAATTATCCTTTTGCTACCGAGTATAAATCGTAGTAGGGGAGACCTCAACCGTCTGTCGAGTTTCTGTTCAATCATTTCTCGGTACATATTCAGTGATAAGTAGGTGACTACCCTCAACCGCTGTAAACCTTTCCACGATTTCCTCATCATGATATTTACGCGTTATTAGTGTGATCATCTCTATCTAGAATTAGATCAATAAAGTTTACCAACATATTATCAATCATCCTGTATTACTTGTTTTTCACAACTTACATGTCAGTTCAGTATTGCAATCACTTCCCCACAAACATAACAAGCAACTCATTTTCTGATTTTTCACTTTTTATGGATTTTCTATTTTTCTAATTTTTATTTGTTTTTCTGGTTTTTCAATTTTTATGGCTTTTTGATTTTCTCTGTACAAAAGCATAAAACTATCTAAAAACATAAGCAAACATGCAAATTTCAGTAAAAACTAATCTATCATGCAAACGAAAAATGCAAATGATCTAGAAGCTATCATGCAAAACTATTCAAACTCTACAAGCAGTTTCTAACCATTCACAACTCAGTCTCAGGCTTAGATTCCTCTGTGTCAGGAACCTCAGTTTCAGGAATTTCAGTTTCAGGAACTACATCTTGAAGCAACTTAACACCTATCTCATTTAATAGAAATTCAAAACGTGGTTTATCAAAAGCTTTTGTGAAGAGATCAGCCCTTTGGGCTGTAGTGTCAATTTGCACTACATCAATTAACTTTTTCTCATAGCAATCTCTAATGAAATGGTATTTAATCCCTATATGTTTCGTTTTAGAGTGATTTACGGGATTCTTAGTGACAGCTATGGCAGCAGTATTATCAACATAAATAGGAGTGTTAGAGATTTTCAAACCGTAGTCACGTAGTTGCTGTTGTATCCAGATAACCTGTGATGTACAGCTGGTCGCGGTAATATATTCTGCTTCACAAGTGGACTGAGCCACTGCTGTCTGCTTCTTACACTGCCAGGTTACTAGTTTGCTACCAAGAAATTGACACCCTCCTGATGTTGACTTGAAATCTTTCTTGCAACCTCCATAGTCTGAATCACTGTACGCTGTGAGATCAAAACCATCCTCACACGGATACCATAACCATAAGCTGGGAGTATCTTTTAGATACCTCAGAATCTTCTTGACCACTAACATATGATGAACATTAGGGTTTGCCTGATAACGAGCACACAGGCACACCGCAAACATTATATCTGGTCTAGAAGCAGTTAGGTACATTAGAGAACCTATGATAGCCCTGTACAAAGTAGGGTCCACTGGAGCACCCTCCTTATCTGGTGAAATCCCATGATTAACCGACAATGGAGTCTTAGCTGGTCTCTCTGTATCTACCTGAAAGCGCTTAAGGATATCAGCAACATACTTCGTCTGATGTAAGAAGATGCCTTTATCCGTTTGAGCTACCTGCAAACCTAAGAAAAACTTAATAGTTCCCATGGAACTCATCTTAAACTTCCGTTGCATAACCTTCTCGAACTCATCAACCATACTCTGATCTGTAGACCCGAAAATAATATCATCAACATAGACCTGCACTAACATAAGATGTTGTCCTTTCTTCTTGATGAAAAGTGTCTGATCAATGACACCTCTCCGAAAACCATTTTCAAGCATGTAGTTGGACAACGTTGCATACCAAGCTCTAGGAGCTTGGTGTAGACCATATAGCGCCTTTTCTAGTCGATACACCTTTTCTGGGAAATGCGGATCCTCAAAACCAGGCGGTTGTTCAACAAACACTTTCTCGTTTATCTCACCATACAAAAACGCACTCTTCACATCCATTTGATAAACTTTGAAACCCATATAGGACGCGAAGGACAAGAAAATCCTGATAGCCTCCTGATAATGCTAAAAACGAACATATATTTCATAGCATTATTCCTCAAGAAAGACAAGCTTTTAGTTGCAATTGTTCTATTTACAAGTGATATTCGTTTAAATAATAAAAGGTGAAGACAAAAGACAGATTCGACGAATTGAAGACGCAAACGACCAAAAAGCTCAAAAGTACAAAAGACAATCAAAAAGGTTCCAATTATTGATAAGAAACGTCTCGAAATCACAAGAGTACAAGATTCAAAACGCAAAGTACAAAATATAAAATTGTACGCAAGGACGTTCGAAAATCCGGAACCGGGACCAGAGTCAACTCTTAACGCTCGACGCAACGGACTAAAAATTACAAGTTAACTATGTATATATATATAATATAATATATAATTAATTATATTAATTATATATATATTATATATATATATTAAAAACCGTCGGCAGAGAAAACTCCAAGGACTGAGCTGTAAATACATCCTCCGTGACTCGCGGAGTTTGAAGGGGTTTTTGCCGCGAGTCGCGGAGCCCCAAAATTCTACTCTGGCTATAAAGCAAACCGAATTCTGATCAAATTTCATATTCTATTTCTATCTCTCTCTCAATATATACGTAATATATATATATAATTTATATTTTAATTTTAATTTTAATTTTAAATCATAATAATAAGGGTATGTTAGCGAATGTTGTAAAGGTGTAAGTCGAAATTCTGTCCGTGTAACGCTACGCTATTTTTAATCATTGTAAGTTATGTTCAACCTTTTTATATTAATGTCTCGTAGCTAAGTTATTATTATGCTTATTTAAAACGAAGTAATCATGATGTTGGGCTAATTACTAAAATTGGGTAATTGGGCTTTGTACCATAATTGGGGTTTGGACAAAAGAACGACACTTGTGGAAACTAGACTATGAGCTATTAATGGGCTTTATATTTGTTTAACTAAATGAAATTTTGTTAATGTTAATATAAAGATTTACAATTGGGCGTCCCTATAAATTACCATATACACTCGATCGGACACGATGGGCGGGGTATTTATATGTACGAATAATCGTTCATTTAACCGGACACGGGAATGGATTAATAGCCACTAGAATAATTAAAACAGGGGTGAAATTACATTCAAGGGTAATTGGTGTAATTGTTAACAAAGTAGTAAAACCTTGGTTTACACGCAGTCGATAACCTGGTGTATTCATTAAACAAAGTATTAAAACCTTGTTACAATTCGAATCCCCAATTAGTTGGAATATTTATCTTCGGGTATAATAATAATTTGACAAGGACACTTGCAATTTATATTTATGACTGATGGACTGTTATGGACAAAAACCAGACGGACATATTAAATAATCCAGGACAAAGGACAATTAACCCATGGGCATAAAACTAAAATCAACACGTCAAACACCATGATTACGGAAGTTTAAATAAGCATAATTCTTTTATTTCATATTTAATTTCCTTTATTTTATATTTAATTGCACTTCTAATTATCGCACTTTTATTTATTGTTATTTAATCGCACTTTTAATTATCGTACTTTTTAATTATCGCAATTTTATTTTATCGCATTTTTATTATTCGCAATTTCATTATCGTTAGTTACTTTACGCTTTAATTTAAGTCTTGTATTTATTTTATATTTTACATTAGGTTTTAACTGCGACTAAAGTTTTAAAATCGACAAACCGGTCATTAAACGGTAAAAACCCCCCTTTATAATAATAATATTACTTATATATATATTTGTATTTTTATAAAAGTAAACTAATATAGCGTTGAGCTTTGTTTAAAGATTTCCCTGTGGAACGAACCGGACTTACTAAAAACTACACTACTGTACGATTAGGTACACTGCCTATAAGTGTTGTAGCAAGGTTTAAGTATATCCATTCTATAAATAAATAAATATCTTGTGTAAAATTGTATCGTATTTAATAGTATTTCCTAGTAAAATAATAACTATTTTATATACTACCCCGCTGCACATCAAGTATTTTTGGCGCCGCTGCCGGGGAACTATCTTAAAAGCCGGAAGCGCAACGCTAATATATATAAAAAAAAAATAAAAATTTTTAGCTAACTTTTATTAAAATTCGTTTTTGTAAAAATACGTTTTAAAAAATATAACAAGAAAAACAAAAATATAAGTATTTTTAAGATTTTGTTAAATATTTAAGTTTTATAAGTTTCTTTATTTCTATTTTAGTTTATAAAAATATAAGTTTTATTTTAAAATCTTTTATTTATTTAAAAAAAACAGAAAACATAAAATAAAAAAATAAAATAAAGAAAACGCGTAAAATTTCAAACCTGTCAGCTGAAATTCTGAACCCCGCGACTCGCGGGGTTTTCTTTATAAATTGCCGCAACTCGCGGAGCTTGTCTGACACGCGAACAGATGCCCTAATTCAGCATTTATTACGGATTTTTAATTATTATTATTATTATTAACCCTAATTAATATTATAATTAAGTTTTATTTTAATTTAAGTTTTATTTAATTTATATTTTAGTTTAAATAAGTTTAATTAAATTATAAAATTAATAGTTTTATTAAAAAAATAATATAAAAATAATATTTTTATAAAAATTGTACTTTTTACAACTTTTTGTATATTTTTATATTTTGTCCCTTTTTAATCATTGTAGCGTAACATTTGTATTTTTTAGCTCATATTTAATTTTAAACTTAGTTTTTGCTATAGTTATTTTTACTCCTAGATTTTTAGGCTTTGCCGTAGAATTCCTTAAGTGCTTTTTCTTTAGACTAAGATTTAGGTGCTTTAAAATTTTGCGACGCCTTTTTAAGTTTTAGTTTCTTTTTAAGTTATTTCCATTTGGGATTTAGTTTTTCCTGTAAGCTTTAATATTTTTAGACACCTTTTACTATGTATCAATTATCATTCCAATTAGTAATTTCAATTTGCGATTATAATTTTAAGTTAGTTGTAGTAATAAGGTTAGGTTAGTCAAGTATTTTTAAGTTTTTATAAGTTTCTTTTATTTTTCCGTCACCTTTTATTTTTCAACCATTTTTTCTTTTTCAACCTTTTTCGACGAACTCTTTTTCTCTCTTATTTCTCGCTATTCTAGTTTTAGGACTTAGAATTTTTTTTTTTTCTACTTCTTATCTAAATTTCTTAAAATTACGAAAATTTATTTTGAGTGGTTAAATTGATAGACATCAAAATTTTCTGGTTCGTAGTAATAGTTGGATTTGTACGTGGACCGGGTTATTGGAGCCAAACAGTCCTCAATTATATTGAGACCAAACGAATCCTGCCCCTCTGCTGCATCTTTTGGCTATTCGAAACGTGGGCAAAATCAGAAAAATCTATTAATTGGATAACTTATTATAATTTTTCTTTCCTTTTTAAAACTAATAGGATATTCAGTGAATGCACCGAGCAAGACGTTCACCACCTTTTGTACGTTCACCACCTGTAACTCGATCAAGACATCGTTTAACAAATATAACCGCCGTTGATTTTTCTTTAGAATCGTCATCCAGTCGACCAAGTACTTCAGTTCAAATTTCCGATAATCCATTTTTTTGAACCCGACCTCACAATTGAGAATCCGGAAAATATTCAGGAACGGTTCATAGATCCTGAACCATTAAACTTTCCTCCGGAACCACCAATCATTCAAACAGAGATTGTTGAGGAACGAACCATTAAATCAGAATCCTCTAGTGATTCCGATTCAACAAATTCAATTATGGAGAATCTGGAACCTTTAAGTATGGAAGACCGAATGAGAGCTAAACGCACTGGCCAAGGTCACGCAATTACTCATCCAGACATTAATGCGCCAGATTATGAAATCAAAGGACAAATTCTACACATGGTGACTAATCAATGCCAATTTAGTGGTGCGCCGAAGGAAGATCCAAATGAACATCTACGTACCTTTAATAGAATCTGCACACTATTTAAAATCCGAGAAGTGGAGGATGAACAGATATATCTCATGTTATTTCCCTGGACTTTAAAGGGAGAAGCCAAAGATTGGTTGGAATCGTTACCTGAAGGGGCGATCGATACATGGGACGTTTTAATTGACAAATTTCTTAAACAATTCTTTCCTGCATCTAAAGCCGTAAGACTTCAAGCAGAAATTGTTACGTTCACACAGAAGCCAAATGAAACTCTATATGAGGCATGGACAAGATATGGAAAGTTATTAAGAGGATGTCCGCAACATGGTTTAGACACCTGTCAAATAGTACAAATATTCTACCAAGGATGCGACATCACTACAAGAAAAGACATAGATATAGCAGCTGGTGGTTCTATTATGAAGAAAACCGAAACTGATGCTTACAAAATTATTGATAATACTGCTTCCCACTCACATGAGTGGCACCAAGAAAAAGATATCATTAGATCATCTAAAGCAGCTAGAGCCGATTCTAGCCATGACTTAGATTCCATTTCCGCAAAGATAGATGCTTTCGAGAGACGAATGGAAAAGATGACTAAAGATATTCATGCTATACGAATTAGTTGTGAGCAGTGTGGAGGACCACATTTGACAAAAGATTGTCTCAGTATTGAATTAACAATGGAACAAAGAGAGAATATTTCATACATAAACCAAAGGCCTGGAAATAATTATCAGAATAATTATCAATCGCCAAGACCGATTTACAATCAAAACCAGAATTATAACCGAAATATTCCATACAACAACCAACAAGGTCCTAGCAATCAACAAGTATCCAATAATACTTACAATCAGCAAAGACCGAATTTTCAAAACAAACCACCACAACAAACCGATGATAAAAAGCCGAATTTAGAAGATATGATGACGAAGCTAGTTGAAACTCAAACGCAGTTTTTCACATCTCAAAAACAAACAAATGAACAAAATGCTCAAGCATTTAGAAATCAACAAGCTTCTATTCAAAATCTGGAACAAGAAGTAAGTAACCTAGCAAGGTTAATAGGTGAAAGAAAACCGGGAAGTCTACCTAGTGATACAAATGCTAACCCACGAAATGAAACAGCTAAAGCTATTACCACAAGAAGTGGTACAACACTTAAACCACCTGAAATACCTGTAACTTCTGATGAAACTATTCCTACTCCACAAGAACCACAACCTGATCAAGATAAGGAAAAAGAACCGGTAGTTGAAAAGGATAATGAAGATAACACAGTTAAGGATAAACCTTATGTTAAACCATACCAACCACCACTTCCTTACCCGAGTAAAATGAAGAAAGAAAAACTTGAAGCCGAGCAATCCAAATTCTTGGATATGTTTAAACAGATAAATGTAAATCTTCCTTTCATTGATGTGATTTCAGGAATGCCAAGATATGCTAAATTCTTGAAAGATCTAATCTCAAATAGAAAGAAAATGGAAGAACTCTCGGCTGTTACTATGAATGCTAATTGTTCAGCAGTGCTGTTGAATAAGATACCAGAAAAACTATCTGATCCAGGAAGTTTCACAATTCCATGTTTTCTGGGTAGTCTTAGTTCAATAGAAGCATTGGCAGACTTAGGTGCTAGTATAAATTTAATGCCGTATTCACTATACGCTAAACTGGACCTTGGAGAATTAAAACCAACAAGAATAAGTATACAACTAGCCGATCGATCAATAAAATATCCTAGAGGGATAATGGAGAACATGCTAGTTAAAGTTGGTACTTTAGTATTTCCAGTAGATTTTGTTGTTTTGGACATGGAAGAAGATTCTCAAGTTCCTCTCATATTAGGAAGACCATTCTTAAACACGGCTAAAGCAATGATAGACGTGTTCGGTAAGAAACTGACCCTAAGTATAGAGGATGAGAGTGTTACCTTTTCAGTTGATAGAGCAATGCAACAACCGCAATCTGCAGATGATACATGTTATTATATTCAAACTATAGATGCACATGCAGAATTATTAGAAGAATTTCCAGAATTACAAGGAACAGGAGAATGTTCTTTAGGAGAAGGTAATGAACCAATTGATGAAGCTGAAATGTTAGCTACACTTATAGCTAATGGATATGAACCAACAACAGAAGAAATTCAAATGCTAAAAGAAGAAGACAGATATCGATATAAATCATCGATAGAAGAACCTCCGAAATTAGAGTTAAAGCCACTTCCAACCCATTTGGAATACGCTTATTTACATGGTGAATCTGAATTACCTGTAATAATATCGTCTTCTCTTACTGAAAATGAGAAATCACAACTCATTTCTGTGTTGAAAGCTCATAAACCAGCCATTGCATGGAAGATTCATGATATTAAAGGAATAAGTCCTTCGTATTGCACACATAAAATCCTTATGGAAGAAGGTCATAAAACGTATGTGCAACGCCAACGAAGACTAAATCCTAATATGCAAGATGTAGTTAAGAAAGAGATTATTAAACTGCTAGATGCAGGTTTGATATATCCAATTTCTGATAGTCCATGGGTAAGCCCAGTTCAATGCGTACCTAAGAAGGGTGGTATGACTGTCATTACAAATGAGAAAAATGAGCTTATTCCTACTAGGACTGTAACAGGATGGCGTGTATGTATTGATTATAGAAAATTAAATGACGCCACCAGAAAAGATCACTTTCCCTTACCTTTCATAGATCAAATGTTGGAAAGATTAGCCGGAAATAGTTACTATTGTTTTCTAGATGGATTTTCCGGATATTTTCAAATTCCAATAGCACCCGAAGATCAAGAGAAAACCACATTCATGTGCCCTTATGGTACTTTTGCTTACAAAAGAATGCCATTTGGACTTTGCAACGCCCCTGCAACCTTTCAAAGGTGCATGATGGCGATTTTTCATGACATGATAGAAGAATGCATGGAAGTATTCATGGATGACTTTTCAGTCTTCGGTGATACATTTAAATCATGTCTAGTTAATCTGGAACGAATGCTAATTAGATGCGAAAAATCAAATCTAGTACTTAATTGGGAGAAATGCCATTTCATGGTTAAAGAAGGCATCGTTCTTGGACATAAAATTTCAAAAGAAGGAATTGAAGTGGATAGAGCTAAAGTAGATGTAATTGCTAAACTTCCACATCCCACAAATGTTAGAGGAGTTAGGAGTTTTCTAGGGCATGCCGGTTTTTACCGACGTTTCATAAAAGATTTTTCTAAAATTGCCACTCCTATGAATAAACTCCTAGAAAAGGATGCGGCATTCATCTTTTCAGATGAGTGTATCAAATCTTTTAATATTCTTAAAGAAAAACTCACTAATGCGCCGATCATGATAACACCAAATTGGAATCTACCATTTGAGCTAATGTGCGATGCAAGTGATTTTGCAATGGGAGCCGTTTTAGGACAAAGGATTGAAAAACGATTTCAACCTATATATTATGCTAGTAAGACATTACAAGGAGCACAAACGAACTATACAACTACTGAAAAAGAACTCCTTGCTATTGTCTTTGCTTTTGACAAATTTCGATCATATCTCGTTCTAGCAAAAACGGTGGTCTATACCGACCATTCTGCTCTTAGATACCTATTTTCAAAACAAGATGCTAAACCAAGATTAATCCGTTGGATCTTACTCTTACAAGAGTTTGATATTGAAATCCGAGATAAAAGAGGAGCAGAAAATCTCGCCGCTGATCATCTTTCTCGTCTTGAAAATCCCGAATTAGAAGTTCTAAATGAATCGGCCATACAAGACAACTTTCCTGATGAATATCTATTGAAGATAGATTATAAAGAAATCTCATGGTTTGCAGACTATGCAAACTACTTAGTTTGTGGATTCCTTGAAAAAGGATTATCGTACCAAAGACGAAAGAAATTCTTCAGTGATATAAAACACTATTTCTGGGAAGATCCACATCTGTTTAAAAGTTGTCCCGATGGAATAATACGCCGATGTGTATTTGGAGATGAAGCTAGTAAAATTTTAAACCATTGTCACACAGGACCAACAGGAGGGCATTATGGGCCTCAACTAACAGCAAGAAAAGTTTATGAAGCTGGATTCTATTGGCCTACAATTTACAAAGACGCACACCTTCTTTGCAAATCCTGTGATGCATGTCAAAGGGCCGGAAAAATAAGTCAATGTGATGAAATGCCACAAAATGTCATCCAAGTATGTGAAGTATTTGACATTTGGGGTATTGACTTTATGGGTCCATTTCCAAAATCTCATAATAATCTATATATACTCGTAGCCATTGATTATGTATCTAAATGGGCGGAAGCACAAGCTCTCCCAACTAACGATGCACGAGTTGTAGTCAACTTTTTAAAACGTCTTTTTGCAAGGTTTGGAACACCGAAAGCTTTAATAAGTGATCGGGGTACTCATTTCTGTAATAATCAACTTGAGAAAGTTCTTAAAAGATATGGAGTAACTCATAAAATCTCCACCGCATATCATCCACAAACAAGTGGACAAGTTGAAAATACCAACCGAGCTTTAAAACGTATTCTAGAGAAAACCGTAGGATCAAATCCGAAGGAATGGTCCATTAAATTGGAGGATGCACTCTGGGCTTTTAGAACAGCCTACAAAACTCCAATTGGAACTACACCTTTTAGACTTGTTTATGGAAAAGCATGTCATCTTCCAGTAGAAATTGAACACAAAGCATTTTGGGCTTTGAAGACATGTAATCTTGATTTACATGAAGCGGGACGTCTACGATTAAGTCAACTAAACGAATTAGAAGAATTAAGACATGAAGCATACGAAAATTCGTTAATCTATAAAGAAAGAACGAAGAAATGGCATGATAAAAGAATCAGAAGTTCAAAAGAATTTAAAGAAGGAGACAGAGTTCTTCTTTTCAATTCACGATTCAAGCTATTTCCTGGAAAATTGAAATCAAGATGGTCTGGACCATTCATAGTCAAAAGAGTTTTCCCATACGGAACGATAGAATTGATAAATTCAAATGGGATTGAATTTAAAGTTAATGGTCACAGAGTTAAACATTACATACATGGTCCGATGGAAGTCAACAACGAAGTTAATCACAATTTCGACACCACAGCTAACTAAGTGTGGGGAGAATCAAGTCTTTAAAGGATAATATGTATTTCTGTTAGAGTTAGATTGTCTGTTTTCGTGTAGTTCTCGAAAATGGAACACGTATGGTCTTTCCCTAGCAGACCCTAAAGAACTAGTCTTCTCCCCCCATTCTGAATTTTTATTTTTTTTAGGTTTCTACGAAATGAAGACTGCCTGTGAACTAAACCATGGTCTAATGCTACACGCTTTGATCACTAAACGTAATAATGACATACTACCGAGCGAATTAGTATCAGTAATCAGAGAAAGAATGGACGGAGTTAGAAAAGAATCCAGATGCGAAGATAATAAGTTACAATTTGGTAAAGGAAAATCAAAATCCGCAGCGAAAAGAAGAGCACGACACCTAGAACGATGTCACAAATGCGGAAAATGGTCACATGGAGGTAAATGTTCAAATAATCAAACCTATTCAAATACCGAATTTGTTACTTTATGCAGAGACGGACCGTTCATATGTTTAGAAGAAAAGACACTGAATGCTCGAGGTTACGCCTATGTAGCCATGGAAAACCAATTAAACCGACTATCTTATGAATGGAATAGATCATATAACTAAGAAATCTATTTCACAGGTATGTCTGTACAGTTTTTATTTTTATTTTTATTTTTTTAACCTTTTGATAATAAACGCTAATTTGTTCGCTAAAAAGTATTAAATTGGTATTAAATAAAATTAGGTTTGGCGACCGAAATTATTGATATCATTCAAAAATTTATTACATCACTGCGAAATTTAACGTTTATTCTTAAGGTATAAATATCTTTAAACAATCAACCCAAAATATTTCAAAAATTCGTCATGAGTTAAATTAGGTCTTGGAACCGAAATTACTTTACCGAAAAGAGGGGCGCATATTTTTGATAATATTTGATTGATTAAAGTGGGATAAAAAGACAAAAAGATTTTTAATTTTATTTTTACCATATTTTTAAAATTAATATTTAAATCTTAAATTAATATTGTAAACTTTGTAAAAACAATATATTTAAAATTGTAAATATTTGAAAAATTAATATAAGTTTGATATGAATTTATAAATTTTTAAATTTTAAGTTTGGTGTGAATTTTTAATTTTTAAAATATTAATTTTTAATTTTATGCATTTCAAATTTTAAGTTTGGTGTGATTTTTTTTTTATATTAATTTTGAATTTTAGATTTAAGTTGTGTGAATTTAAAAACAAAAATTTACTTTATCTCATTAAGTTAAGAATATGATTTTTAAAATTCGTCGTAAGTTGAAGACTAGGTCTTTGAACCGAAATTGCTTTACCCGAGGGAGGGACGAGAACTTTTATTATCATTATTTTTAATCTTATTGAATTAGAGTATGCCAAAAACATTGAAAAAACCCAAAAATCTTAGCTTTTAAAACAATCGCTGCAAAAAGACAAATTTTAAAATTTTGTCGAGGGACGGACTAGGACATCGATCCGAAACGACCTCGTCCTAAATAACAAAGGAAACAAAATTTTAAAATTAATTACTAAATTGTTTTAATAAGTTAATGATTATAAAAAAAAAAAAAAACAAAAAAACAAAAAAAAGAGCAAACTCCGCGAGTCGCGGAGTTTGGAGGGTAAATCCCCGCGACTCGCGGAGGGATAAAAACCCAGAAAAAAAAAATAAAAGAGCTGCACGATCAGTACACTCCACCACACAAAAACAACTCGAATTCTGCTGCGAAAAACCCCGAAAAACCACCCAAAAACACCCCAAAAATCCCAATTTTTAACCGTTAATCACCAAATTTTTTGCTAAAATCATGTTGAGAAGGATGCTATCTAAGAATTACTCAAGAAAAACGGTAAATTTCTACACCTAAACACCATTTAATTCGAAATTAGGTGTTCTTGAGCTATTTTTTTCCCCAATTTGATTTTGATGCTTTTTAGTGTAATTAGACTTAAATTGTTTATGTATTATGCTTGTATAACCTAGATTGATGCTGTTTAACATGATTAGAAGCCTTAAACTTCAAATTTTGAGTAATCTAGGGTTTGTGTTCTTGAGCAATTTGGGGCTTTTTGATATAAACAGGTTATGGCCGATTTTTGTCATGAATTGTTGCTAAATTGAGTAGTGTAACATGTCTAGGTAGTTAAATGATCCAAACTTTGAGCCTAAACATGATTTTGAGAATTAAAGTGGACTTTTTCAAGTCTAAAATTCATGAACTTGATTTTTGAAAGATAATGCCATTTGAGACTTGTTTGATTGTTAGTAATGATTATTTTAACATGTTATTTGAGTTGAATGCTTATGAACTTGGCGAAAATTTTCGTATATGCTTATTTGAAAAAGTGTAGATTTGATAAAAATATGAAAATAAGCTTAAGTTTGATATAAATTGATAATGTCATTGTAATTATTTTGATTGATGATTTTGCTGACACTAATGCATATTTGGATGCACAAAATTTGTGTTTGATGTGTTTTGCAGAATGAAAGGGGTGAATCTTCATCCCAAGCCCGCAATGCTCCTGCTGAGAATTTGGAACAACAGGAGGTGGATAACTACTACAAGCAGGATGTACCTCATCCAGTCATGACCTTTTCCGATATGCATTTGGAAGAGTTGCACCCGAACCTGAGATTTGACAGACTTTGGATAGATTATCCAAAATATCAACGAGGTTTGCATACTCTTCACTCTAAGGTTGTTGAGGTACCGAGGGTCATAGAATGGGGACCCTTAGAAGCTGTAGAATTGGCCGGGCCAATTAGGGAATTACTTGTACAGAGGTATGGTAATTCTTCTTTTAATGACTGGATATGTTTATTCACCATACGCAGACCTGTATATAAAGTATGGTGTGAAGAGTTGTTATGTAGTATAGAGTTGAATGATCGGGTAGCTAGTTTAACCGATCGTTCTTTTATTAGATTTTTGTTAGGCGGTTCGATGCGCCACATGTCTTTACTGTACATGGCTCAGGCTTTACGTATATATACGCCTGAGGAATTAGCGTCTGCCGATTGTAGAGGATTGATACTAAACGGTAGAAAGATAGATGAGAATTTTGATACACACGGTGTGTGGAGTCAAATGACAAGCCATCACCGTTTCAAAGGGGGAAACTACTCTTATTTGGATATAGATAGAGCCGAATTAAGAGTAATACATAGGTTTTTAGCTAATTCGATTACACAAAGGGGTAAAAACAAAGAAAAGGTAAATGAACAAGATTTGTTTTACCATATGTGTATTCGAGACCCACAGAGCACTGTAAGTATATCATATTGTGTGGGTTATTATTTATCAGCTATGGTTCGGGGGATGCGTCCACATAGCATAATAGGAGGTGGTATTTTTATTACTTTGATTGGTGAATATCTCGGTGTGGATATAAGTCGGGGGGATTATTACTAGAAGAGCCGGAACCCCGCGACACTATAGGTTTAAATGTATACCATGGTGCGAAAGTTTTGAAGAGGCGAAATAACGCCGCAGTACGATACCATGGTAGACATCCACAGGTGGAGAGAAACCAGGAGCAAGGTAATGTAGGAGGGGGGAATGAGATGCAAGAAATGCATAGGTTTATAGCTTCTCAGGAATACGAAAATGCTAGACAGAGAGCATTTGAAGATTGGCAAGTTCATCAGAACCAGATCATAGCTCATTGCCAACATATAGGTAGAAACTATATTCCTACACCGAAACCCGTCTTCCCTCCTTGGTCGATAGAGATGCAGCCACCATATCCTACGTATAACCCTGCCGAAGCATTCTATAGCACTTATGGTTATGCCTGGAACCCCTATTGGTACCAATATCATCCTTAGTATACTTATTTTTTTTTTATTTTGTAATTTGTAATTATTGATACATTTAATATTTTTGTTAATATGGTAATCATTTTTATAATTATCTAACTTTTATTCTTAGATTTTAATAATTTTTGAACGTGGGGTAATATACCAAACTTCAAAAATATGTATATATGTTTGCAGTTTATCTTATGTACACAACAGGGTAAAACAACGCATTTTCAAAGACTGGCATTAAGTTCAGCAAAAGCAACTAATTTTGACGACAAGATGCAAAATATATGTGAAATAACAACAAGACGGAATGAACAAATGATGTGCACCATTTATCATTCAGCAAACAAACGCCAATATATTTGGAAACTTTGGTAAAAATTTAATCATTTTCACACAAATCACCCTCAATAATTTAAATTGTTACTGATTTCTTGCAAATGAGGGCATTGCAAGATCTTAAGTGTGGGAAGGGGTTAAATTCTTTCGGATTTTAAAAATTTTTATATTAAACACTTGGTTACCATTAAAAATACTAGTAAAGCAGTAGTTGTATTAGAATCTAGTGCTCTCTGATAAAAAAGAACAGCCCTAGTCTTATATACTGACTACCCAATTCTAGTAAAATTTTTCAAAATTTTCAATTAAATGAATTCAAAATCATGTTTATACATATTTATGAACGATAAAACTAGGTTTTAACACCGAAATTATTGTTACCTCGGAAAGGACATAAATTGAGAAACAAACTAAAATGTTAAAATTCATTTAAAATGGAATAGAGGACGATAAAAAGGAAAATAAAAGCCAAGTGTGGGAAAATTTACCAAGTTATCTTAAACATATGTCACATATATCTGTAACAAATAACTGAAAATACTTTTGCTTTGGACTAAACTAAACTGTTTTACCCGATGAAAGAAAAGAAGAGATGGATCTACACGATGAATCAATTCCATCATTAAAAGGAAGTAAAGTCTTCCGAAAAAGACACGCGCTTCTTGATTTAGGTCATGAAGTTGTCGTCCAGACCAGCTGTAGGTTGACGAAAAATCTAGAAAAGTCATCACTAAAATCAGCAGGAAATCCACGGACCTCAGCATTAAACAGGGTCGCCAAGTGGTCAGATTTATCCTAACCATGAGAAGGATTTATCTCGTACAATGGGGGGGGGCACCATGCAAATTAGCTGGATAAGACTAATGAATCAGATCCCCAGAAAGGATAATCTCCTTAAAGATTAAAAAAATCAGCTTTTAAGACTGATATTACTCAATCCTAGAGATTGACCTTAAAGATTGAGAATTCAAACTCATGGAATTCAATGATATCTAAACTCGAGCTTGAACGAGAAAATATTTTGATCAAAATTATAAACCGATTTGTTTTCTGAAAACCCTATTTTCAATGCGTTCATTACCATTGAACGTAAAAACCTAGGAATTCACCTGGAATTCATTAGGTCACCTGAACTAAATCGGGTGTCAACCGTAAGAATGGTGGTTGCATAGCATGGTCAAAGACAGGACCTTGTGTCAAACCGACAAATTATAAGGGTGAGCTTTACTATTGCTCCTACCAAGGATAGTAATTGCGTCCGACACGTTATAGACCATAATCAAAAGCATGTCACGGGACATTGCCTTAACAGTTGCTTGTTCAACGCTTTCCTTTACAACCGGACGGTAGTTTACCGAAAGGTAATATACGGGACAAGTAAACTGGACGTGTTGCTTTCCAAATACAAGGTTAGCAAGTGGGTGACACAAAACCGCAAGTTTTGAGCTAAAATTTATAAATCTGAAACCCACCAAACCCACAAAAATATTTTGCAAACACCGGTAAAGGGTTATTCCGGAAAACTTATCTAGGGTAAAAACTAGATTTCAAAAGATCAAATGTTTTCATAAAGATCCAATTTCCTTAATGGATCTAAATTTTTATAGTCATGTGGGACTGTAAACCATATCGTTACTACCATTGTTTATACCGCCGTATAGAAATCACTGATGTACAAAGTGTGAAGAATAAAGAAGTGATTCTAGTATTTCAAGACGATATTGCTTGAGGACAAGCAACGCTCAAGTGTGGGAATATTTGATAATGCTAAAAACGAACATATATTTCATAGCATTATTCCTCAAGAAAGACAAGCTTTTAGTTGCAATTGTTCTATTTACAAGTGATATTCGTTTAAATAATAAAAGGTGAAGACAAAAGACAGATTCGACGAATTGAAGACGCAAACGACCAAAAAGCTCAAAAGTACAAAAGACAATCAAAAAGGTTCCAATTATTGATAAGAAACGTCTCGAAATCACAAGAGTACAAGATTCAAAACGCAAAGTACAAAATATAAAATTGTACGCAAGGACGTTCGAAAATCCGGAACCGGGACCAGAGTCAACTCTTAACGCTCGACGCAACGGACTAAAAATTACAAGTTAACTATGTATATATATATAATATAATATAATATATAATTAATTATATTAATTATATATATATTATATATATATATATATATTAAAAACCGTCGGCAGAGAAAACTCCAAGGACTGAGCTGTAAATACATCCTCCGCGACTCGCGGAGTTTGAAGGGGTTTTTGCCACGAGTCGCGGAGCCCCAAAATTCTACTCTGGCTATAAAGCAAACCGAATTCTGATCAAATTTCATATTCTATTTCTATCTCTCTCTCAATATATACGTAATATATATATATAATTTATATTTTAATTTTAATTTTAATTTTAAATCATAATAATAAGGGTATGTTAGCGAATGTTGTAAAGGTGTAAGTCGAAATTCTGTCCGTGTAACGCTACGCTATTTTTAATCATTGTAAGTTATGTTCAACCTTTTTATATTAATGTCTCGTAGCTAAGTTATTATTATGCTTATTTAAAATGAAGTAATCATGATGTTGGGCTAATTACTAAAATTGGGTAATTGGGCTTTGTACCATAATTGGGGTTTGGACAAAAGAACGACACTTGTGGAAACTAGACTATGAGCTATTAATGGACTTTATATTTGTTTAACTAAATAAAAGTTTGTTAATGTTAATATAAAGATTTACAATTGGGCGTCCCTATAAATTACCATATACACTCGATCGGACACGATGGGCGGGGTATTTATATGTACGAATAATCGTTCATTTAACCGGACACGGGAATGGATTAATAGCCACTAGAATAATTAAAACAGGGGTGAAATTACATTCAAGGGTAATTGGTGTAATTGTTAACAAAGTAGTAAAACCTTGGTTTACACGCAGTCGATAACCTGGTGTATTCATTAAACAAAGTATTAAAACCTTGTTACAATTCGAATCCCCAATTAGTTGGAATATTTATCTTCGGGTATAATAATAATTTGACAAGGACACTTGCAATTTATATTTATGACTGATGGACTGTTATGGACAAAAACCAGACGGACATATTAAATAATCCAGGACAAAGGACAATTAACCCATGGGCATAAAACTAAAATCAACACGTCAAACACCATGATTACGGAAGTTTAAATAAGCATAATTCTTTTATTTCATATTTAATTTCCTTTATTTTATATTTAATTGCACTTCTAATTATCGCACTTTTATTTATTGTTATTTAATCGCACTTTTAATTATCGTACTTTTTAATTATCGCAATTTTATTTTATCGCATTTTTATTATTCGCAATTTCATTATCGTTATTTACTTTACGCTTTAATTTAAGTCTTGTATTTATTTTATATTTTACATTAGGTTTTAACTGCGACTAAAGTTTTAAAATCGACAAACCGGTCATTAAACGGTAAAAACCCCCCTTTATAATAATAATATTACTTATATATATATTTGTATTTTTATAAAAGTAAACTAATATAGCGTTGAGCTTTGTTTAAAGATTTCCCTGTGGAACGAACCGGACTTACTAAAAACTACACTACTGTACGATTAGGTACACTGCCTATAAGTGTTGTAGCAAGGTTTAAGTATATCCATTCTATAAATAAATAAATATCTTGTGTAAAATTGTATCGTATTTAATAGTATTTCCTAGTAAAATAATAACTATTTTATATACTACCCCGCTGCACATCACCTCCAGTCTCGCAACTGGAGCAAAAATCTCATCATAGTTAATTTCCGGGATTTGCTGATATCCCTTAACCACCAATCTAGCTTTATTACGAATCACTATACCCTACTCATCTTTCTTATTCTTCAAAACCCAACGAAGACCATAGGGTACACAACCATGCGGTGGATTGACTAACCTCCAAACCTTAAGATGTTTAAATTGCAACAGCTCTTCCTGCATAGCACTTACCCACTCATCGTACTTTAAAGCTTCGTATACATCTTCTGGCTCGATTTGACACACATAACACGAGTGGGCATGAACAAACACTCTCCCTGTCTTGTTCAATGATGAATAAAAAGCTGTCACCAAATTCGCACTTTCACTTTGAACATCTTCAACTGCAGTCATATTTTCAGTAACCGCGGGAACCTCGGATGTAGAGATAACTCCTGACGTGGATGCCCCAGATGTAGTAGTTTGAGGGGGATTGACACTAGGCAGTCCTCTTGTATCCACATAATAGTCTGCCAGACGCTTTGGTGGCAGAATAACACGATTCGATCTCCGTACACCTCCTGCATCTGCTATCTATTCTGGATCAGTCACAGTAGATGGTTGGTTATATAGAGGATTCAGATGTCTCTCTGTCAATACTGTACGTTCCACATCATCATCTAACTCACTATCTTCATCTGTATCAACTACCCCGTCCTCATTAGACTCAAGATTACCTTGAACACTTTGTGGACTTGGTTGCACGCTAGAAATCGGATTCTGAACCTGCGTAGGAATAGTGATAACATTTTCTGAAGAATTCCGAGAATCAAACAATATCTGAGTCAGAAGTTCTTCCTCTGTAGCACCTGGTGGAAGATTGAATGAATCAAAAAGCTTATCATACTCAAACTGCCATGCATAACCTTTACTGACACGAGGCGGTGTATTGCGCTGAATATCAACTTCAAACTGTTCTTCCAGACGTTTTGTCTCATTGTTGTACACCCGCTTGTTCGGATTCCCGTAACCCAAGAAGATACCAGAAACAACCTTTGAATTAAATTTTCCTCCAGCATCACGTACCAAAATAGTACAAGGTGCGCCAAAGGGTTCGAAATGTTTAATATTAGGTTTTCTCTTATGCAGCAGCTCGTAACTAGTTTTACCATGATGCTTCACCACGAGAACTCTGTTCATAACATAACACGCTGTACTCACTGCTTCACCCCAGAAGGCAATCGGAAGACATGAATCAGCTAACATTGTTCTTGCGGTCTCAATCAAAGTCCTGTTCTTTCTCTCAGCAACACCATTTGACTGTGGTGTATAAGCAGGACTGAACTGCTGTTGTATCCCCTTTTCGTTACAAAACTGCAGCATCTGATTGTTCTTAAACTCCGTACCATTATCAGTACGAATCTTTCTCACTTTCAATTTATATAAACTTTCGAGCTTTAGAATCAGCACCTTAATATGCTCAAAAGTATCCGACTTATTCTTCAACATCACCACCCAAGAAAAACATGAATATTCATCAGTAACTACCAAGCAATAGGATTCTCCTGTGAGAGTTTTACAGTTGACTGGACCAAAGAGATCCATATGCAACCGCTCCAAAGGAATGTTAACAGAATGATGCTTTTTAGTAGCATGTGACTTTTTCGTTTGTTTCCCCTGTTTACATGGAAGACACACATCAGGAATATGAAAACTTTTAAGATTAACACCCTCAACTAATCCATTGTGGACTAGATTGTTCATCTTCCTCAGACTCAAATGACCCATACGCTTGTGCCATATGATAGACTCTTGTTCAGTAGCTTTAGAAACGAAAGCCTGATGACCAGTAGCTTCCTCTACATGAGCCTTACGCATGTCAAGGATATAGAGATCCTTGCATCTGGGAGCAGTCATCAGAATCATGTCTTCCGGAATAACAAATTCTTTCTTCAAAATATAGCATTGTTTATCATCAAATGCTACTGTATACTTCTTGTCAGCAACCTGAGAGACTGAAAGCAGATTGTTTGACATCTGCTCCACAAAATTAACCTTATCAAAGCTGACATTTTCATTCGCGATTACACCTTGAGCAGTAATAAACCCTCCTTCACTACCAGCAAAAGAAACCGGTCCACCATCCACTGTTTTCACATTAGAAAGTAAGGACAAGTTCCCTGTCATGTGTCTGGACGCCCCACTATCAACAATCCATGTACTGCAGCGTGGATTGTAGGCAACCTGCACATTAAAGTAAGAGGATTAGTTAGAAAGGGCAACCCATGCCCTAATGGCAGTGGGTTTCCCGTCAATGCCAACAACTGGCAATTCCACCCATTGTCCCTTGGATCCCGAAGGACCTGCAGGACGTTGAACACCCTTCACCTCAGATTTTGGTCTCCAAACTGTATTTTTAGGCAATGGTTTTCTATAATAATCGTTAGTTTGAAAAACCTTTGAATCAATTACTTTCACATTTGAATTGTGCACAGGAGAAGATGATCTTCTATAAAAAGAACGATTTGGGCTGAGATCAATCTTCCTGCGGGGTGTCTATCTAATGGGTCCACAATCCACAGTTAACATTATCAAAATCATTAACGTTAAAAAACCTGCGTCTAATCGGTGAAAACTGTCTCCTAGGCTGTTCAGTACGTTGTCTAATCGTAGGGGGTGTCAAAACCTGTTTTTCAACAGTCTGACGCCGACTAGGCGGAACATACTTGGACACTTTCTCAGAATTAGAACTCCCACCTTTAGGTGGTTGTTCTACCTTAGGAACACTAACCTGCTGTTTTTCTGAATTATTTTCTTTAACAAACTTAATAGGAGTAGACAAAGTGGTCTTTTTCTTACTCTGTTTGGGCCTTTCTACACTCTTTGTCGGCGTCTTAAGACTCTCACTCCTATTTTCAATGTGTTTTGGATTCTTAAGAATCGTAACTGGCTTAGTCACTGGCACAAATGGTTTGCTATCTTTCTTAGTATCTATGTCAGTATCAGACTCAGTCTCATAAACAACCTCTGTAGGGTTCTTAGAATCAACAACCTTACTAGCACTAACTACTGGGGTCTCCTTAGGTTTACCATATGGTGGTTCCACCACTGGTTCCTTAAACTTCTCTACGGGCTTATTAACATACTCACCCATAAGAGGTGGTGCAACCTCAGAATATCCCAGACCCTCCCGTTTAGGATGATTAAAAGTCTGAGTCACATACGACATCCTCTGCCAGTTATCTATTCTAGCTTTCTCAGACTCATATTTTAACTTAAAAGAATCCTTTTCAGCCTTAAGAGTCTCTATTTGCCCCAAATACATTGTGATCACCTTTTCATCATCTCTAATGGTTGATTTCATGTGACCTATTTGGTTTTCTAGAGACTTAATCACCTCAACATATTCTTTCTGTTTGTTAAGGTAGAAAAGGGCATCTTCATAGTTCTTCTTGTTGGTCTGATTTTCTAAGCTTAGGTTCTTAAGGTCAGTCCTAAGTTTAGGGCAGGTCTCACAAGTAACAGGTATTTCACTTAGCTTAGAAATAACGCATTCAAGTCTTTCAATTTCCTGTTCATAACCAAAACAATAAGCACATTTAGAAATTGAATCAGTACATACCTTATCGTTACTGGAAGTATTAGCCATAAAAGCATAGTTATTCCTTCCATCCTGTGATTCTGCATCTGACTCTGATTCGTACTCCGAACTTGTGCTGTCCGAATAATCAGCTTCATAACCTTCCTTACCCTCACTATTATCTGAACTAACTTGACTTTGAACCGTCACAACTTTCTTATCACCACTCACAAAATCACGGTTGAGCAAATGACCCAACTCTTCTCTGAACCAAGTACCCTCATGACAACTTTTACCTTCTTCTTCATCGGATGGATCAGTAGTAAACTCAATGTCTGACAAATCCTTGGCTTTCCGGAACTTATCATACAACTGTTCCTTAACCCTCTTTCTGAAACACCATTTCATAAGCTCCTCAGCTCTCTTTAACCTTGCATCACACTTGCACGCGTAGCATGTGCAGTTTAGATTATCTTTACCCTTACAACCTGCTCTTCTTCGAACTACTCTTTCTTCCTCAATTTCAGCCGGACTCTTTCCCACAAATACAACATTAGCTTTCTGAGCATCAACTGGAATAGACCAGTCACAAACTTCATCAGGATATATTGTGGAACCAGTTAAGGCTTTAGGTTGAGCAGAACCAGATGATTCCTTCTCAACAATGACGTGTTGGGGAGTCACTGAGATGGTTGTACTAAGAAAAGGATCATGATAACCAGCCTTTGGTGGTCTAGTACAAGTCTTCTTGAAGTGATCAAGTTCATCACAGTTGTAACATCTAACCTTCGCCATGTCAAAACCAAACTTAGAATCCCTGTTTAAACTCAAAGATCGTTGACCAGTTCTCTTTAAATACTTCCTTGCACGCCTAACAATGCTACCCATACAGTACAGAATGTCCATCCTCTCTAGCTCATCTTCATCGATCTGATCATAATCTTCATTCTCGAGATGATTGTTAAGAACCTGTCCACTAATCATATCGTTGTAAGAGTTAACAACGATAGCAGCTAAAGCCATGTCCTCCTGAATGGACTCAATAGATCTTTTCCTGATATTGTCAGTTTGAAACATAGGACTCTGAGTCTGAGTCTGAGGTGGAATCTGAGTCTGCTGAGTCGGAACGTCCTCAATCATCTTAATTGTAGAGTTCTGTATTTTGGCATTAAAGTAACCAGATTGTGACTTTGGTGCAGATATCTAATTTGCATTTGCTGTGATGTACGCTGTCTGCAATGGAGCATGACCAGAAGAAGAAGCACTAGATGTGACATTGGCTGCTACAGTACCAAGCCTTTTCCTTTTGGCCTCAACCTGAATATCCTTCTCCATTAACTTTGAAGTAAATGCAGTCAATGTCAAAGGACGTCTAGAAGCAACATATAGGTTTTGGATCTTCTCTACTTCATAATCCCACTTCTCAGGAAGACCAAGTGCCAACACTTTTATTGCCTTATCATCTTTTACCTCAATCCCATAATCCTTCATCTCGGCAACTAATAACCTGTACCTTTCTAAAGTCTGGCTCAAAGTTTCTGTTGGAAGGGCTGCAAACACCTTCCACTCATCCTTCAACACTTTACCTTTAGTTGCTTTATAAGTAGCAGTACCCTCAGTTGCGGACACAATAGCCTGCCAAAGAGTATAGCACGTCTTATAACGGTTCTTAAACTGACCGAAGATTTCCTTAGACAAGGCTTGCGTTAACTGAGCATAACACCGACACTCAAGATTATACCCTTCGCGTTCTGCGGGATCAAAATCATGAGTTTCTTTAGGTTCACCGTCAGCCCCTGATGGCCAAACAAAAGGAGTCTCAATACACTCCCAAAGTCGAGAATCTTGTCCATTAAGGTAAATCACAAACCTAACTTTCCATTCTAAAAAGTCTTTTAAGTTTTCAAGCCTCGGAACTTTATTGTTAGATCCTGATTCACTTTCGCTTAATAATAGTCTTTGAATTCCGGGTGCAATAACAAGTGCACTGTTGATAAGGCTAAAAAGGAGCATATATTTCATAGCATTATCCCCCAAGAAAGACAAGATTTTAGTTGCAATTGTTCCATTTTCAAGTGATATTCGTTTATATTAAATAAGTGCGAAGACAAAAGGCAGATTCGACAAATTGAAGACAAAAAGGTCCAAAAAGCTCAAAAGTACAAGATACAATTAAAAAGGTTCAAATTATTGATGAAGAACGTCTAAAAATGACAAGAGTACAAGTTACAAAACGCAAAGTACACGATATAAAATAGTACGCAAGGACGTTCGAAAATCCGGAACCGGGACATGAGTCAACTCTCAACGCTCGACGCAACGGTGTAAAAATTACGAGTCAACTATGCACAAGAATAAAATATAATATTTAAATAATTCATAATAAGAATAATATTAAATAATAAAAAGTTGTTAATTTAGCATAGTTCAGGGGTCGTAAATGAAAATTCAATTTCATATTTTGCCTATAAAAGGCGATGATTATCGATCAATTTAAAGGCATCCCTTTTTCTATCCTAAAAATCTATTATCAATATCAATATCTAAAAATCTCTATCATAATGTTAATGTAATAAGATATAACAATAATCTTAATTTTAATTTTAAATTATGATAATAATAAGATTTATGATAGAGATCGTTTGAGTGTGTAAGTCGAAATTCTGTCCGTGTAACGCTACGCTATTTTTAATCATTGTAAGTTATGTTCAACCTTTTTATATTAATGTCTCGTAGCTAAGTTATTATTATGCTTATTTAAAACGAAGTAATCATGATGTTGGGCTAATTACTAAAATTGGGTAATTGGGCTTTGTACCATAATTAAGGTTTGGGCAAAAGACCGACACTTGTGGAAATTGGACTATTGACTATTAATAGATGGGGGGTATTGTCTAATTGAGTGACAACTCATTGGAGTCTGTCGAACCTATCTTCAAATTATTTATCCTAATAATTAATAATGATTATGGTTGTCCTATTTAGTGACGTTCATATGGAATCTATTATAATCATTTAATTAATTATTCGGGTTGGGTAATTGATTATTCAAACTGATCAAGTGGGTAAATTAATATTCATATCTAATCAAAACAGGGGTAGATTACATACAGTGATAACTGGTGTAATTGTTGACAGAAGTGATAACTGCGTCACAGTTTAAATCCTTAATTAGTTGGAATATTTGACTTCGGGTATAAGGGTAATTTGACGAGGACACTCGCACTTTATATTTATGACCGATGGACTATTATGGATAAA
This sequence comes from Rutidosis leptorrhynchoides, assembly GCF_046630445.1. Classification (NCBI taxonomy): domain Eukaryota; kingdom Viridiplantae; phylum Streptophyta; class Magnoliopsida; order Asterales; family Asteraceae; genus Rutidosis; species Rutidosis leptorrhynchoides. Next base: position 169,593,467 of record NC_092333.1, read on the forward strand.
AATAAGATAGGTATCAAATAAACCATGACAAAGGACAATTAACCCGAGTAACAATTAATTAAAATCAAAACGTCAAACATCATGATTACGGAAGTTTAAATAAGCATAATCCTTTTATTTCATATTCTATCGCAATTTTATTTATTGTTATTTTATTTATCGTCATTTATTTATTTTACGCACTTTAATTATTGTCATTTATCTTTACGCTTAAAAATATAAAATCGACAAACCGGTCATTAAACGGTAAAAACCCCCCTTTTATAATAATATTACTACTTATATATATATATATATATATATATATTTATGTAAATATAGTTTTATAAAAATATAGTACGTAATCACTAGCTCCCTGTGGAACGAACCGGACTTACTAAAAACTACACTACTCTACGATTAGGTACACTGCCTATAGTGTTGTAGCAAGGTTTAGGTATATCCCATTCGTAAATTAATAAAACTTGTGTCATATTTTGTAGTATTTCCTAGTAAAAATAATACTATTTCGTACCCTCACGCTACATCATCAAGTTTTTGGCGCCGCTGCCGGGGAGCGCTAAAACGCTATATTTTTAAATAATAATATTGAAATAAAATATAATAATATAATAATATTTTAGAATCAAAATTTGATACGTAAAGTTTTAAAAAGTCGTATTTATTAAATACTTCAGGGGTATATTATGTAACTTGTAATTAATAATTTCTATCATATCGCTTTCATGTGAATAGTAAATTAATTAATTTCTTTACATTTACTATTCATGAATAGTAAATGAATTAAAAAAAAAAGTTTTGAAAAAAAATAATAATTATAAAAAAATTATTAATTTGTAAAAAAAAATCGTTTTAAAAAAAAAAAAAACGTAAAAAAAAAAAAGTAAAAAAAAAAAAAAACAAAAACGTAAAAAAAAACGTAAAAAAAAAAATATATATTTTTTTTTAAGATTTTGTCTATAAAAAAAAAATGTTTTTTTTTAATTTTATTACCTTTAGATTTTTAGACTATAGTCGCAACTTTTAGTATTAAGTTTAGTTTTACCATAGTTATTTTTACTTCTAGAATTTTTAGGCTTTGCCGTAAAATTCCTTAAGTGCTTATTCCTTACACTAAGTTTTAGGTGCTTTAGAATTTTACGACGCCGTATTTCGCACTACTTTCTTATTTTTATTTTTCGACGCCTATTTTTCGACCTTTTATTTTTCGACCTTTTTCGACGAACTCTTTTTCTTTCTTATTTCTCGCTATTCTAGTTTTAGGACATAGATTTTTATTCTACTTCTTATCTAAATTTCTTAAAATTACGAAAATTTATTTTAAGTGGTTAAATTAATAGACATCAAAATTTTCTGGTTCGTAGTAATAGTTGGATTTGTACGTGGACCGGGTTATTGGAGCCAAACAGTACTCAATTATATTGAGACCAAACGAATCCTGCCCCTCTGCTGCATCTTTTGGCTATTCGAAACGTGGGCAAAATCAGAAAAGTCTATTAATTGGATAACTTATATAATTTTTCTTTCCTTTTAAAAACTAATAGGATATTCAGTGAATGCACCGAGTAAAACGTTCACCACATTTCATAAGTTCACCACCTTTCATAAGTTCACCACCTATAACTCGATCAAGACATCTAGCCAATATTGTCGCCGTTGATTTTTCTTTAGAATCATCATCCAGTCGACCAAGAACTCCAACTCAAATTTCCGATAATCCATCTTTTGAACCCGACCTCACAATTGAGAATCCGGAGAATATTCAGGGACAATTCCAAGATCCAGAACCACTAATCATTCCTCCTGAACCACAAACCATTAAATCAGAATCTTCTAGTGATTCGTATTCAACAAATTCAATTATGGAAAATCTGGAACCTCTAAGTATGGAAGATCGAATGAGAGCCACACGCACGGGCCAAGGTCACGCCATTATTAAGCCAGAAGTTAATGCGCCAGATTATGAAATCAAAGGACAAATTCTACACATGGTAACTAACCAATGCCAATTCAGTGGTGCACCGAATGAAGATCCTAACGAACACCTTCGTACGTTTAAAAGAATTTGTACACTATTCAAAATCCGAGAAGTGGAAGATGAGCAGATCTATCTCATGTTGTTTCCCTGGACTTTAAAGGGAGAAGCCAAAGATTGGTTAGAATCGTTACCTGAAGGGGCGATTGACACATGGGATGTTTTAGTTGAAAAATTTCTTAAACAATTCTTTCCGGCATCTAAAGCCGTGAGACTTCAAGGAGAAATTGTTACGTTCGCGCAAAAGCCAAATGAAACATTATATGAGGCGTGGACAAGATTCGGAAGGATGTTGAGAGGATGTCCTCAACACGGTTTAGACACTTACCAAATAGTACAAATATTCTACCAAGGTGTCAACGTTGCTACACGAAAAGACATCGACATAACAGCTGGTGGTTCCATTATGAAGAAAACCGCAACTGAAGCTTACAAAATTATTGATAACACAGCCTCCCACTCTCATGAGTGGCACCAAGAGAAAGATATATATCGTTCATCTAAAGCGGCTAGAGCCGATTCTAGCCATAACTTTGATTCCGTTTCCGCAAAAATAGATGCTTTCGAGAGACGAATGGAAAAGATGAATAAAGATATTCACGCAATACGAATTAGTTGTGAGCAATGCGGTGGACCACACTTAATGAAAGACTGTCACATTGAACAAACGATGGAACAACGTGAGAATGTTGTCTACATGAACCAAAGGCTGGAAAATAGTTATCAGAATAATTATCAACCGCCAAGGCCAAACTTCAATCGAAATCAAAACATTCTTTACAATCCAAAAGGACCCGACAATAACTCGTATAACCAACAAGGTCCGAATAACCAACCAACTCAAAACAACACTTTCAATCAACAAAGACCTGGCTTGTATAAACCACCACAACAAACCGACGAGAAGAAGTCAAATCTGGAAGAAGTGGTATTTAAGCTAGTTGAATCTCAAACACAATTTATTGAAACTCAAACCCAAACGAACGAGAGATTTGATCAGTCATTAAGAACTCAACAAGCTTCCATTTTGAATCTAGAAAAACACGTAGGTACTCTTGCTAGCATGATGAGTGAGAGGGAACAAGGAAAGCTACCGAGTAATACTGAAGTAAATCCTCGGAATGAGAATGTTAACATGATATCAACAAATTCTGAAAAACCAATACCAGAAGTTGGGGAGGTTTTAGATGTAAGTAACAATGAAGAAGTTACACCACCACCACCACCCGAGTATGTAAAGCCAGTGGTGGCACCATACAGACCACCCATCCCGTTTCCAAGAAAAGGAGTTGAGTATGAGCAAGTAATAGGTAATAAAGTTTGTGATACCTCTGGAAAGAAGAAGAAGAAGAATAAAAAAGTGCAAGAAACAAAAATAGTAGAAGTAAACCCGGTGAAGACAGTTCCACCAAATCCTCCACCTAGGGTAGGTGATCCGGGTGAATTTATTGTTCCTTGTCTACTTAGTGACTGTGTCATGTATGATGCACTAGCAGATTTAGGTTCAAGTGTGAGTGTTATGCCTCTTTCATTATATAAGAGATTAGGTGTAGGTGAGTTAACTCCAACGGATATGAGTGTTCGACTCCTTGATCAAACCATTAAGCACCCAGTTGGAATTGCTGACAACCTACCCGTTCAAGTAGGTAATTTAACCTTTCTAGTCGAATTCATTGTCATTGACATAGAAGAGGACTCAAACGTTCCTCTAATTTTAGGTCGACCATTCTTAGCGTCCACCGGGGCGTTATTTGATGTAAGAAAGGGTAGAATGACACTTAGTAATGATGAGAAATCGATCACCTTTATGATTCGACAGTCTAAATATCCACAAACCAAAATCGTTGAACCGACAAAAACGATTGGTAAGAACCATGTTGTTTTACCAACTCCAACGGTAATGCTTAACAATAATAGAACGCCTAAGTGTGGGGAAAATGAAGTAACACCTAATGATGACTTGATAATAAAGAACCCCATAGTTGATACGAAATTAAATAACCCCGTTATTAACAGTTCAATGAAGAAACTTTTTAAACGGGTTATTGATGCTAAAAGTAAGGGAAACTTTAAGTTATATAACCGGTTAGTATCCAATCTGTCGCCTAAAGAAAAGGCGAAGCTAGTTGAATTTGTGGATATTACGGAAAAAGCTGGTCACTGGCTTAAAGCAAAAGTCACAGATATGCAAGTTGATTATGGACCAAGAGAAATTAACGATGAAGTTAATCACAATTTTGACACCACGGCTACCTAAGTGTGGGGAGATTCAAATGTTCTAAAAAGAAAATGCTATCTAGAGTTAGTTGTTCTGTTCTCGTGTAGTTCCGAGAATGGAACCCGATTGGTCTTTTCCGCTAGCAGACACTAAAGAACTAGTTTTCTCCCTCCATTCTGAATTTTTGTTTTGTAGGTTTTTTTTATGAAATTAATATGCATTTTAATTTAAGTTTTTAAAAACAAAATTTACTTTAATTCATTAAGTTTAAAAAATGATTTCTAAAATTCGTCGCGAGTTAAAGACTAGGTCGTTGAGCCGAAATTGCTTTACCCGAGGGCGGGGCGACAAATTTTGTTATCATTTAATTTTATTGATCTAAAGTATGCAAAAAAAAAAATAAAAAATATATTATATTAATTTTTGAACGTAGGGGTTATATACCAAACTTCAAAAATATGTATATATGTTTGTATTTTATGTTATGTACACAACAGGGTAAAACATCGCACTTTCAAAGACTGTCATTAAGTTCAACAAAAAGCTACTAATTTTGATGACAAGGCGCAAAATATCAAATGTGATGTAAAATAATATGCTTACAAACTGGGTATTTTTAATCACTTTTCTACACTAATCACCCTCATGAATTTATAATTATAGTCTGATTTCATGCAAATGAGGGCATTGCATGATCTCAAGTGTGGGGAAGGGTTATAAATTCTCTCGGGTTTACACTTAGTTTATTTGCCAAATTTTGTGAAAATTTGAAAAATTTTCAATTAAATGAACTCAAAATCATGTTTATACATATTTATGAACGATGAAAACTAGGTGATAATACCGAAATTATCGTTACCTCGAAAAGGACATAAATTGAGAAAAACCCTAAAACGCTTGAATTCATTTAAAATGAAATAGAAGAAAATAAAAAGGCAAAGAAAGAAACTAAGTGTGGGAAGAATGTACCAAGTTATTCAATTTAAAACATATATCACATATTTTTGTACAAGATTATTGCAGGTACTTTTGCTTTGGACGATACTAATCAGTTTTACCCGGTTTACTGTAATACATTTGAAAGAAAGATGAATCTACACGATGAATCAATTCCATCATTAAAAGGAAGTAAAGTCTTCCGAAAAAGACACGCGCTTCTTGATTTAGGTCATGAAGTTGTCGTCCAGACCAGCTGTAGGTTGGCGAAAAATCTAGAAAAGTCATCACTAAAATCAGCAGGAAATCCACGGACCTCAGCATCAAACAGGGTCGCCAAGTGGTCAGATTTATCCTAACCATGAGAAGGATTTATATCGTACAATGGGGAGGCACCGTGCAAATTAGCTTGATAAGACTAATGAATCAGATCCCCAGAAAAGGATAATCTCCTTAAAGATTAAAAATCAGCTTTTAAGACTGATAATACTCAATCCTAGAGATTGACCTTAAAGATTGAGAATTCAAACTCATGGAATTCGATGATATCTAAACTCGAGCATGAACGAGAAAATATTTTGATCAAAAATACAAACCGATTTGTTTTCTGAAAAACCATTTTCAATGCGTTCATTACCATTGAATGTAAAATCCTAAGAAATTCACCTGGAATTCATTAGGTCACCTGAACCAAATCGGGTGTCAACCGTAAGAACGGTGGTTGCATAGCATGGTCGGAGACAGGACCTTGTGCCAGACCGAAAAATTATAGGATGATCTTTACTATCGCTCCTACCAAGGATAGTTCTAGCATCCGACACGTTAATAAGACCATAATCATCTGCATGTCACGGGACATTGCCTTAACAGTTTCTTGTTCATCGCTTTCCTTTACAACCGGACGGTAGTTTACCGAAAGGTAATATACGGAACAAGTAAACTGGATGTGTGCTTTCCGATACCGGGATAGCAGTGGATTACACGAACCTAAAAGTTTTAGCCAAAATATTGATCCACAAATATATTTTGCAACACCGATGATGGATCAAATCAGAAAACTTATCTAGGGTAAAAGCTAGAATGAATTTTCAAAAGATCAAATGTTTTCATAAAGATCCAATTTCCTTAATGGATCTAAATTTTTATAGTCATGTGGGACTGTAAACCATATCGTTACTACCATTGTTTATACCGCCATATCAACATCACTGATGTACAAAGTGTGAAGAATAAAGAAGTGATTCTAGTATTTCAAGACTATATTGCTTGAGGACAAGCAACGCTCAAGTGTGGGGATATTGATAAGGCTAAAAAGGAACATATATTTCATAGCATTATCCCCCAAGAAAGACAAGATTTTAGTTGCAATTGTTCCATTTTCAAGTGATATTCGTTTATATTAAATAAGTGCGAAGACAAAAGGCAGATTCGACAAATTGAAGACAAAAAGGTCCAAAAAGCTCAAAAGTACAAGATACAATTAAAAAGGTTCAAATTATTGATGAAGAACGTCTAAAAATGACAAGAGTACAAGTTACAAAACGCAAAGTACACGATATAAAATAGTACGCAAGGACGTTCGAAAATCCGGAACCGGGACATGAGTCAACTCTCAACGCTCGACGCAACGGTGTAAAAATTACGAGTCAACTATGCACAAGAATAAAATATAATATTTAAATAATTCATAATAAGAATAATATTAAATAATAAAAAGTTGTTAATTTAGCATAGTTCAGGGGTCGTAAATGAAAATTCAATTTCATATTTTGCCTATAAAAGGCGATGATTATCGATCAATTTAAAGGCATCCCTTTTTCTATCCTAAAAATCTATTATCAATATCAATATCTAAAAATCTCTATCATAATGTTAATGTAATAAGATATAACAATAATCTTAATTTTAATTTTAAATTATGATAATAATAAGATTTATGATAGAGATCGTTTGAGTGTGTAAGTCGAAATTCTGTCCGTGTAACGCTACGCTATTTTTAATCATTGTAAGTTATGTTCAACCTTTTTATATTAATGTCTCGTAGCTAAGTTATTATTATGCTTATTTAAAACGAAGTAATCATGATGTTGAGCTAATTACTAAAATTGGGTAATTGGGCTTTGTACCATAATTAAGGTTTGGGCAAAAGACCGACACTTGTGGAAATTGGACTATTGACTATTAATAGATGGGGGGTATTGTCTAATTGAGTGACAACTCATTGGAGTCTGTCGAACCTATCTTCAAATTAATTATCCTAATAATTAATAATGATTATGGTTGTCCTATTTAGTGACGTTCATATAGAATCTATTATAATCATTTAATTAATTATTCGGGTTGGGTAATTGATTATTCAAACTGATCAAGTGGGTAAATTAATATTCATATCTAATCAAAACAGGGGTAGATTACATACAGTGATAACTGGTGTAATTGTTGACAGAAGTGATAACTGCGTCACAGTTTAAATCCTTAATTAGTTGGAATATTTGACTTCGCGTATAAGGGTAATTTGACGAGGACACTCGCACTTTATATTTATGACCGATGGACTATTATGGATAAAAATCAGATAGGTATCAAATAAACCATGACAAAGGACAATTAACCCGAGTAACAATTAATTAAAATCAAAACGTCAAACATCATGATTACGGAAGTTTAGATAAGCATAATCCTTTTATTTCATATTCTATCGCAATTTTATTTATTGTTATTTTATTTATCGTCATTTATTTATTTTACGCACTTTAATTATTGTCATTTATCTTTACGCTTAAAAATATAAAATCGACAAACCGGTCATTAAACGGTAAAAACCCCCCTTTTATAATAATATTACTACTTATATATATATATATATATATATATATATATATATATATATATATATATATATATATATATATTTATATAAATATAGTTTTATAAAAATATAGTACGTAATCACTAGCTCCCTGTGGAACGAACCGGACTTACTAAAAACTACACTACTCTACGATTAGGTACACTGCCTATAGTGTTGTAGCAAGGTTTAGGTATATCCCATCCGTAAATTAATAAAACTTGTGTCATATTTTGTAGTATTTCCTAGTAAAAATAATACTATTTCGTACCCTCACGCTACATCATCAACTGTATTCGTTTGTTAATTTCTCGTTTGTATCAGACATTATTAACTGATTAAGTGATTAATTATGGATTAATAAAATTATTCTGGATTAAAAGAGGATCGGCCGATGGACTGAGACGACCGGTCGGAGGACTGAGACAATCGGTCGATGGTCTAAGGACGAACGGTCGATGGTCTAGACAAACGGTTCAAGGTTATCACAAACTGTCCTCCGGTTCAACTTAAGACGATCGGTCGAGTGTGAGTGACTATCGGTCGAAGGTCAAGACACTCGGTCGATGGTCAATGACGATCGGCCGAGGGTAGTTCTTACGTATCTGGGCAGAAAAAACTAGGGTTTTTGGCCAAAACTCAAATTTTGATTGATTCTAACGTTCTGGACTCAAACAAAACCGATGAAAACTTCACAAAAACACCTTTGAACACAAAAACACTCGAAAACACTGGATTTAAACGTAAAAGTTCCAACCTTTTAATTGAAACCCGTTTTGACACAAACCCTAATCACAAAAATCAAAAATTCGACTCAAAAACGTATGGATCAGCAACACAAGGCTCTGATACCACTTTGTAGATGTAGTTTGAACATTAGATCATACGTTGTATCTAGATTAATGGCGGAAACACTAATTAGAATGAGTCGAATACGTATTAGACTAACGGGATCGAATTAACCAATGAATAATTGATAGAATCGATGCCTAAGACTGTGTATTCGGTTGGTAAGGGTTTTGGGACGATTAGCAGCAAGTAATACGACGGCCTAAGGGTTTATGGTGTGTAACCTAACACAAAACCACGAAACCCGTATTTATACTAAATACAGCGACCATCGGCCGGTGGTCGGGGACCTTCGGCCGATGGTGACAGTCCCTCGACCGATGGTCCCTACCATCGGTCGATGGTCTTGAGCAGCCAACCGACTGCTTGACCTATTCACGACATTATACTAAGCATCATAAACACAAAGTATAAGTGTCCACGTACATATATGACTGAAATATCAAGTACATAACAAATAGAACAATAAACGTAATAGAACTCGGGATTTATGCACCAACACTTACTAGTTTTGATCCGAAGAGCATCTTTGATCCTGGTTAGAAGACTGACTTTTAAATATCTTGGTATGCCGGTGGGAGACCGTATGACCTCTATTAATGTTTGGGGTGACGTTGTGAATAAGTTCAAAACCAAACTTAATGCATGGAAGGCGAATCTTCTATCTATCGGGGGAAGACTGATTTTAAATAAGGCGGTGTTAGGGAGTCTTCCAATTTTTCTAATGTCTCTCTACAAAATTCCCAATGGTGTTCTTAACTCCCTTGAAGCAATTAGAAGAAACTTCCTTTGGAATACGTTTGATAAGAGAAAAATCACCTGCGTAAATTTGAACACAAGCGGATAAATCGAAAGGTGGGTTGGGGATTGGTAGCCTAAAAGCAAAAAATTTGAGTCTCCTCTGCAAGTGGTGGTGGTGTTTAAAGCTTGAACCGAATGGACTTTGGTGTATAGTTATTCGCTCTCTTTATGGTGTAGATGGTGGTCTAAACGCAGTAACTGATGCAAATACGCTATCTCCTATATGGAAACAAATCAGAAACAGTGGATTTGAAGTCAATAAAATGGGGATCCCCTTCTCTAATTCTTTTATTAGATAAGTGGGAGGTGGTAATGACATTAGATTCTGGTACGATAAGTGGTTACCTAGCGAGAACCGAAATTTGCAAACCTTGTTTCCGAGGCTTTTTGCACTCGAATCAAACAAGAATGCTTCTGTGGCTATGCGCTTATCAATTAACAATAACGAGCTCCAGAAAAATTGGTGTTGGTCGTCTGGTGTTGGTGTTAGAGGCAGAACGTGCTCCGAATTAACAGAACTAGAAAGGAAGATTGCAGGGGTTGTTATAACACCATCACAGCCTGATATGTGGATATGGTCCTTAAACGCATCAGGTATGTTCTTGGTTAAACATTTAGCCACTCTTTGTGATTGTTTTTTGCTTGGGCCAAATGTAATCCAAGGATCCTTGTCAAACTATTGGGTCCCCATTATTCCAAAAAGGTAAATATTTTTAGGGAAATTGATAAAAATACACTTTTTTTTAAGGCTTCAAACAAAATACACTTTTTTAAAAAAAATTGTCTTTTTACACAAATCGGTAGACGGGATTTCTGTCTACCACCTTTATCTGTCGTCTACTACCATTTTTACAAAGTAGTAGACAGTAACAACAAGGTAGTAGACAGTGAGAACAAAGCAGTAGACAGCCAATTACAAGGTAGTTGACCGTCTACTGCCTTGTTGTTAATGTCTACTACCTTGTTGTAGGTGTCGACTGATATGTATTATTGGTGTCGACACCTACAACAAGGTAGCAGACAATAACAACAAGGCAGTAGACGGTCAGCTACCTTGTAATTGACTGTCTACTGCTTTGTTCTCACTGTCTACTACCTTGTTGTTACTGTCTACTACTTTGTAAAAATGGTAGTAAACGACAGATAAATGTGGTAGACAGAAATTCCGTCTACCGAATGGTGTAAAAAGACAATTTTTTTTTAAAAAGTGTATTTTGTTTGAAGCCTTAAAAAAAGTGTATTTTGAACAATTTCCCATATTTTTATTTGGAGATTATGGATGAATCGTATTCCGACCGGAAGTAATTTGGGTAAGAAGGGGGTTGCTGTTGGATATTATTTGTGGTACACCCACAAACTCATTGTGTTTGACCCACTATTTACTTGGTAGTACACTAATGTTAATAAGTACCATTTAGTACACTTACAAAGGTAATAAGTACTATGTACTTTTGGTAATACATGGTAATAAGTACTCTCTTGTATCTATAAATAGGGAGTTAAACTCTTCTTGTAAGACACACAAAAACACAAGAAACACACAACAAATCATTGAGAAAATCATACACTAGTGAGTAGTAAAATTGTGAGTATAGTTGTTCAAGTGGAACATTGCAAACCGTTGAAGGAACTTAGGCCGTGAAACTAGAAAGCCTTCCTATTGGTGATCGCTTTCCCGACCGGTGATCTAAACGTCGGTCCGACCGCTTCCGCTATTAGCATTCGGGTATGTCTCGAATTTATATTTTTACAACATTGGTATCCGAGCTATGTAGTTTATTTCCCGATTGTATAATATGATTTTCCTTCAGTGTATATTGATGATATATGGGTAATTATATTTTGTATATTCTACTCATCTATTACATATGAGTCGCTTGACTTGATGACTACATACAACCTTCATTATAAATTTAGAAATATGTCTTTATCGGTAAATGTATGTTTTACCTATATGATGATATATGCATGTGTTTCATGATTCAATTACTTCATAGATACATATGGTAGTGATTTAATTATTTCACATGAAGTTAGTTGTTTGCATCATATTTTGTTGGTAATAGAACTTTATATGTAATCAAATTGCTCATGATTTTTTGATTAATATATTATTGTTTCCGACTACTGATGAACTAATTCTCACTCGTGTTTTTTAATTGAAATTGGAGTATTTCGGAAGTGAGACCGACTTATTTACAAATGATTCAATTATACATTTTTTTTGGTTTCATCATAGTACTTCCACATAATTATTATGAAGTGATGTACAATAAATAATTACAACATATGCTTTAAGGTGCATTAACTGGTTTTATGTTGTAGAGGAAATATGAATGTAACACTTACATTATACATGAATATGTGATTTGGAAATTGACGACATTAGATAAATTGTTTCCATTACGAAGAGACATTGGATTTGAAACTTACATACATTAAAGAATTGTTAAAATTATAAGATGATATGAGTATGAATTAAATGAGTTAGTAACTCATGGTTTTTATAATCTAAATATATACACCTTAATATATTTGGGTTATACCTATTTCCTACTTGTACATGTTAATTTTTGGTGATTAATTGTTGAGTAGAAATTAAATGTACATAATACTAATGATATTTTCTTATGTTTTCGTAACGTTACATTAAGCATGTCTTAGATAAAAAAAAAAAAAAAATCACTATATCATGAGTACCTTGTAGTACACTTATTATATGTACATAAATATATTTCTACGAAGGAGTATGTATTATTTATTGCATACAATCATTGTTTATGAGAACATTAATATAAAAAGATATGTTTTCAAAGTTTGAAATATGGTACCTGAAAGTGGTACCAATTTGGATTTATAGAATTTTATAATCTTGCATATATTATTGCGTTAGTGATGGTTTCATAATAGGATTTATAGATGATAATTGAAAACATAGTGATCTTTTTCTCTATAGCCTATGATGACCTATTATTAATAAAATAATATAGTAGCAAGACGATTGCATATTTGGACGGATATAACTAACCTTGCATAATTATCTTTAATAATGACTTAGTATTCAATCATGGCTTCCGCATCAAAGAACATTGTTGCTGAACTTAACAAGGGTGTTAAGTTGAATGGTGACAACTACGAAATATGGAGCATGAAACTCGAATATGTGTTGGAAGAGCAAAAGGCTCTTGTTGCTCTTACTCAATCAATGGAAGTACTTGAGGTGGGTGATACGGAACAACATAAAAAGGATGCTGAAGTATATATCGCTTGGAAATGTAAGAACACCATTGCTCGCATTACGTTGCTGAGCAGCATGGATGATGACATCATACATGATTTTTGCAAGTATGAACTAGCAAAAGATATGTGGAAAGCATTGGCTGACAAGTTTGGTGCAACCTCGGTGACCAAACTAAGATCTCTCACTATCAAGTTTGACCAATATAAAAAGAAGTCTGATCATACCATGAAAAAGCATGTCAGACAAATATCAAACATGATAAGTGAATTGAGAAACGCAGGTCATGTTCTTACTGATGAACAACAGGTTCAAGCTATGATCCGTTCCTTGCCTCAAAGTTGGGAGCAAATGAAAATGCATCTCACACATAATGAGAACATCAAGACTTTTGAGGACTGTGCGCGCCATTTAGAGCTAGAAGAAGATCGGATTGAGGCCGGTAAGTCAATCACTGAGGTGAATATGGCGACAAGCTCCAAAAATGCTTTTGGGCATAAGTGCAAGTTTCATCACCATAAGGGTAAAGAAACTTATAAGTCCAACAAAAGGCCAAACACCAATCATCGTGGCAAGGGAACACGTCCCTCCAAGAAAGTAAACATTGCAAAGATAAAATGCTACAATTGTAGCAACAAAGGGCATTTTGCTCGTGATTGTCCTAAGCCTAAAAAGGTATATTCTTACGATGCTTATGTTAGAAAACTTTGTGTTGCTAGTTCTGTTTTCTTAACTGAATCTCAACCTTTGTGGATTGTAGACTCAGGAGCAACAGACCATGTAGCTAAGGACAAAGACACCTTTGTAGAATTTCGGCGAGTTTCTCATGGAGCTATGTGGATTTATGTGGGAAACAACTCAAGAGTTCCAGTTGAAGGGATCGGGTCATGCAAGTTAAGCATGCGTGAAGGACGAACCCTAATTCTACATGATGTTTTATATGCACCTCAAATTCTTCGAAATTTGATTTATGTTTTGGTTTTGTTAAGACTTGGTTTTCATTTGTACTTTCATGATAATGTTGTTGAGTTGTCTTTGGGAACAAACTCTTATGGTTTTGGTTATGTCCTTAACGGTTTTATCGTAATGGATGTTGGTTATCTTAATAATAAACCATGTTTTTCCTTAGTTGCATCTTCTAATAAGTTTGATAATGACGTAAACAATTGGCATGCTAGACTTGGTCATATCGGCCAACAAAGAATGAATAGATTAGCTAGAGATGGTTTACTGGCTAATATTGATAAAGTGGAATTGTCCACTTGTGAGCACTGTCTGGCAGGAAAAACTGCGAGAAAACCATTTGGAAAAGGAACTCGTGCCGATTATCCATTGCAATTAATACATTCGGATATATGTGGTCCTATGAATGTTCGAGTAAGGCATGGAGCGTATTATTTCATCACATTCATTGATGATTATTCTCGATTTGGTTACGTCTACTTGATCTCTCACAAATCCGAAGCGTTGGATTGTTTTCAAAGTTATATGAATTTTGTTGAGAATCAATTAGAACGTAAGATTAAAGCATTAAGAACCGATCAAGGATGTGAATACCTATCTAATTTGTTCAAAGCTCTATGTGATGCTAAAGGTATTCAACGTCAATTAACTACTCCTAGGACTCCGCAACAAAATAGTGTTGCAGAAAGGCGGAATAGAACACTTCTTGAAATGGTTAGGTCAATGATGGCACAAGCAAATTTACCTATCACCTTTTGGGGTGATGCTTTGTTAACTGCCACATTTGTACTTAATCGTGTGCCTTTAAAATCAGTAACTTTCACACCATATGAGTTATGGACAGGTCACAAACCTGACTTGAATATGTTAAGACCTTGGGGTTGTGCAGCGTATATTTTGGATTCCTCGCACAAATATGGAAAATTAGGTCCAAGAGGAAAGAAATGTGTTTTCATAAGATACTCTGAACAATCAAAAGGTTATGTGTTTTTGGGTGAACACGAAAGTGGGAGCATAACTGAATTTGAATCTCGAGATGTTACATTCTTGGAAAACGAGTTTCCAAAACAAGGGGATCTTGATAAAGATTGGTCTTTATTTGAGACTACAGAATTACCTCATTCGAGTAGGAGAAATTTGAGGAGTGAAGATGAAGAATTTGTTTCTTTGGATATAACTCCTCAACCTATTGCGAATGAAGATAATTCTGATCCGAGTGGGAGCAATATAGCAAACCAAGAACATGTTTTCAAAGAATCTCAACCCGTTGCTACCGAGCATAATTCTTATCCAAGTGGGAGCAATTTGGTAAACCAAGAATCTGTTTCAATGGATAACCAACCACGATGAAGTAGTCGTCAAAGTAAACCTCCACTTCGGTATGAGATCGAAGATGGTTATACTTTTATGGTTCAACTAGAAGAGGATGAACCAAGAAATATAAATGAAGCTCTCACTTGTCCTGCAAAGAATGAATGGTTCAAGGCAATGGAAGAAGAGATGGAGTCTATGAGTTCCAACGATGTTTGGGAATTGGTTGAGCTTCCAAAAGGAAGAAAAGCCATAGGGAGTAAGTGGATTCTCAAAATAAAGCGTAAAGCTGATGGTAGTATTGAAAGATACAAAGCTCGACTTGTGGCAAAAGGCTACAATCAAAAGGAAGGGATTGACTATGATGAAACATTTTCACCTGTTGTAAGACTCACATCAATTCGTTTGATTCTAGCAATAGTGACAAGTATGAACCTTGAATTACATCAAATGGATGTAAAGACTTCTTTTCTCAATGGAAATTTAGATGAAGAAATCTATATGGAACAACCGTCAGGTTTCATTAAAGAATGCCACGAACACAAGGTTTGTAGATTGCTTAAATCAATATATGGCCTCAAGCAGTCATCAAGACAATGGTATATACATTTTCACAATGTGATCACGTCACATGGCTTCAATGCGGTCAATGAAGATAATTGTGTAACATCCCATTTTCCCGTACGTATCGAAAGGTACTTACTTAATCATTTGTACGATTATAACTCGTTAGCTTATGCGTAAATGTATGAATATATGTATGCTTGATAATGTGTGCATGTATAAGTTTAAACATGGGTTTGGTTAGCGTTAAGTCTTGTGAGACTATTGTTGAAGGCTAGGTGAATATAGGAAGCGGGTTTGGAATGTACAAATTAAATAAAATCGAAAATTGTTTAAGTTGGTCGAGCTGTCCAGATACAGCCTTAGGCCGCGCCGCGACAATTGGGTCCGCGCCGCGGCATAACAAGCAAATCTGGATCAGAAGTTGGGTTAAAAGGGGTTATTTTTCCTTCGATATGTCGCGCCGCGACATTTGGGCCGCGCCGCGGCAAATCTGCTGGATGGATTCCGGTTTTAGCTCAAATTAAATGACTTTAAGGGGCAAAGTGGTAATTTGGCTTATAAATCTGATGGGAGCATTAAATCCCAACCATTTATCCATTTCATTTAATTTCTTTTCTCTTTTCTTTCCAATTTCTCTCCCAAAACTTAAAACCCATTTGGATTAAAAGTGAGATTTGAGAGTGAAGGATTGAGGGTTGATCTTTGGAGCAAGAATTAAAATTGTTCCTTGTGTCTCTAGCTACGCGTTGGTAGTCTCGGTAAGTTCTAACTCTATGTTTCGAGTTTTAATTAGTTATGCTAGGGTTTTGGTTCATTTGAAACTTATGTGACCCACTTGGGGTTAAAATGGGTGAACTTGGGTTGTGTTGATGAAAGGAAACCCTAAGTAACTATAATCTAGGGTTTGGACTTGAGATTTGAAGTTGAAAGTGTTAAATGGGTTCTTTGTCACTAATACACTTGTTAATGATGATGAAAATAGTTAATGAACTAAGTATGACTAGTTTGTGAGTCAAAGTGCTAAAATGAGTCAAAATGGGTAATGTTGACCTAGTTTGGGTGAGATGGGTATGAATTACCCTAGGTTGTGCTAGTTAATGTTAGTAGACTTTAAATCACTAGCTTTGGCGATTTAATATGAGTCTTGGCATTTAAGGACGGTTTTGGGTGTGGTTGAGTCATTTAATGTGATTTTGGTCATTAAATGCTCAAAGTGTAAGTAATGTGGTAAATGCCATTAGTTGTGCATTGAATGTGTACCTATGTATTAGGTACTTTGCTCGAGGTGTGCGGAAGCATTTAATTCACCACCGAAGTGTTAAGGTGAGTGGAATAATTATATATGCATGTATATGATTTATTTGCTTGTGGGGTATGGGTTAAAGTTCGATGTTGACGATACCATACCCTAGAGTATATTACGTTGTGGATGAGGGTTTAAAGTTCGTTGTTGACGATACCTCATACGTATGGAATTAAAGTTCGATGTTGACGATGCCATACGATTATTGTAGTGACGTTGATGAGGGTTTAAAGTTCGTTGTTGACGATACCTCATATGTGGGTTTAAAGTTCGGTGTTGACGATACCACATTAATATAGGCGAATAGGATTTAAGTTCGATGTTGACGATACCATTCGTTGGGCTAGCCTTGAGATCTTGAGTACTACGGATGTTGTGAACATCATCGTTATACTTATGTTTTAGCATATTGTATTGTTGTGTTATAAGCTATTGTTATACTAGCCTTGTTATCGTGATGCTTAGCGTTATACATGTGAAAGGTATGCTAATTATGTAACTAGTATGTATGCGGATTTGGCAAGTGTTTGCAAGTAAGTAGGTTATATATATGTATGTATAATTGTTGCACTCACTAAGCCTTACTTACCCTCTCGTTGTTTACCATTTTATAGGTTCCGGCTTGGACAAGGGTAAGGGCATACGTTTGGACTAGTGGTCTCCCGCTTATGTTGTCGGGGGGGGGGGGGGGGGGGTGCTTTTGGTGTTAGCTCTTCGAAGTTGGCCTAACGTTTTGGGTAGTTTAGCCCCAAACTATGCTCGAGTGTCGTTTGGATTATAAACTATCATTTGTAGTGGGTCAAACTTGTATTAAACTTAATTAATGACTTTCGTGCCTTTTGTAAACATTTAAATTGATGTACGTTTAAATGGAACTTGTGGAATGGTTTACATATTTAATTGGCGCATAAATGTGTATTATATAAAAAAAATTTATCATATGGAATACGGGTTGGGTTGTTTCAAGTGGTATCAGAGCATGGTCTAAGGGATTTAGGTGACTTGAGATAGGTGCCTAGACTTGGGCTTTATTGTGTGAGCGCTTTATGCGGGACTTGTAGGACTTTGGGTCTAATCGGGAATTGTTAGTGCTTTGGTTTATGTGAGCTAACCTTGTGCTAATTGTTTTATGTTGTGTTTAGCAATCATCAAGCAAGACAGACGTTGTACTAGCAAGTTAATGCGACGTGCTCGCGTAACAACGATTAGCTACCATTGTTACGGGTGCAAATCGTGTCAAACGATTAATGTACGACGATTGTTGAGCAAGATGGGGTAGTGTGGTACGCATGTATATACTTACGTGTTATGCTTTTCGTTCATGGTTTAACCCTTTCTGTTTTATAGAATGAAGACGAGAAACGGACACGATAATGATATCGGTGGTACAAGCGAGGACCCCGAATTTTCGGCCAAGGTTGAGGCCGTCTTTAAAAAGTGAAAAGCGGATTTCCTTACGGACGTCCGAAAGGTCTTCCAAGATTCTATCGATGGACAAGTGACCTATTTAATAAATGAACGAATGAAGGCCACTATCGAAGAGGCTCTTGAAGCTAGAAACATTTATCCTCGTGGTGAAGGAGGTGAAGGAAGACGGGACTTCCACTACAAAAATTTCAAGGATACTCAACCTTCGATGTTTAAGGGAGTGAGGGATCCATTGAAAAGCACTTGTTGGATTTTCGATATCGAGGGGGCGTTCCGTACCGCGGAGTGTCCTCCTGAGAAGAAGACGAGGTATGGGTCTAGCATGTTACGTAAAGAAGGAAAGTTGTGGTGGGATGATAAAATCAATTTATATGCCGAAGAGCAATGCATGAGCTTGACATGGGAGGAGTTTAAGAAGGAATTCTTCCAAGAATACCGAACTTCTTCTGACCTTGATAGAATCCGGGACGAGTTGCATCATTTGCAACAAGGTTCGATGGACTTGGTTACTCTCAAGTCTACCTTTTTGGCAAAGACTCGTTTTTGCCCGAAATATGTTGAAGACGATCACAAGCTAATGAAAGATTTCTACCATACCTTGAACGACGAGTTCAAGGGTAAGATTAGTCGGGGAATGGCTAAGACTTTTGAAGAGCTATTCGAGTTGGCTCGGGGTTTTGAGCCGGAGGTTCCAAGAAAAAGCGATTTCAGTTTTTCAAAAAGAAAGTTTGAAGGTTTAAGTTATTTGAATTTTTCAAATAAAAAGAACAAGAACAAAAAGGGTTCCGAAAGTGTCAATAGTGTGAAGAAGGGCGCTACCGGTGGTTTTGGGAACTTTGTCCCTACTTGCTATAATTGTGGGGTACGTGGACATATGGCTCGAGATTGTCCGAAGCCAAATTCAACAAACAAGCTCACTTGTTTTAATTGCAACAAAGAAGGACACCGAAAGTCAGAGTGTCCCGATTTGAACAACGATAATGTTAAAAGGCTAGAGAAGGTGGCGGGTAAGGCTCGAGGTCGAAACTATTTGATGACTAACGACGAAGCCAAGCAATTCAACGAAGTTGTCTCAGGTACCTTCTTGGTTAATTCTAATCCGGCAAGGATTCTTTTTGATAGCGGTACAAATTTGTCGTTTGTGTCTCCAAAATTTGTGCCTAAACTTGATAGACCGTTAGCTAAGTTAAGTCGTTCGGTAGAAGTCGAAATAGCTGACGGCAAGACGGTGCTAGTGGTTAATGTGTGTAAGAATTGTGATGTCATTTTTGGTGCCGAAAACTTTAAAATTGATCTCATCCCTATGACTTTGGGTGGAAGACATGACGGTTTATTGTGATGCCTCTTTAATTGGACTCAGGTGTGTTCTAATGCAAAGAGGTAAAGTCATCGCTTATGCCTCTCGACAATTAAAGGAACACGAGACGAGATATCCGACTCATGATTTTGAGTTAGCGGCGGTTGTGCATGCGTTGAAAATTTGGCGAAATTACTTGTATGGTGTCAAGTGTACGATTTATTCGGATCATAAGAGTTTGAAACACCTCTTTAATCAACGAGATTTGAATTATCGTCAACATAGGTGGATGGATGTGGTGAAAGATTATGATTGTGAAATACTTTATCATCCGGGCAAGGCGAATGTGGTCGCGGATGCGTTAAGTCGAAAGAGTCATCACCCGGCGTTACGATTGGGATTGTTACGTATGATTATTACTAACGATTTTCTTGAAAAACTCGATGTGATTCAAATAGAGGCTTACGTTCACAACAAGCATGCGGAGCGAATTGTGGGACAATCGGAGTTCATTACTATGGGCTCGCATGGTTTGTTGTCTTTTCAAGGAAGAGTGTGGGTGCCTAAGATGGGTGATTACTGACAAGTGCTACTCGATGAAGCACATAAGTCAAAGTATTCCATTCATCCGGGCGCGACGAAAATGTATCTTGATTTAAGGAAAGATTATTGGTGGCCGGGCATGAAACGTGATGTTGTGAAGTATGTTGAGCAATGCGTCACGTGTTTGCAAGTTAAGGCCGAGCACCAAAAGCCGTATGGTAAGTTACAACCGTTAGAAATCCCAAAATGGAAATGGGAGCACATTACCATGGATTTCATCACAAAGTTACCTAAAACGGCGAGAACCCAGTTTGATTCGATTTGGGTTGTAGTTGATCGATTGACGAAAAGCGCTTTGTTTCTTCCCATTAAAGAAGCAATATCGTCGGAGACCTTGGCTAAGTTGTTTATCAAGGAAGTTATCTCTCGACACAGAGTTCCTATATCTATTATTTCGGATCGAGATACCCGTTTTACATCTTGGTTTTGGGAGAAATTTCATGAAGATATGGGCACGCCGTTAAAATTAAGCACGGCGTATCATCCTCAAACAGACGGTCAAACCGAATGTACGAATCAAACCATGGAGGATATGTTACGGGCATGTATTATCAATTTCGGTGGTAGTTGGGACGAGCACTTGCCTTTGGTGGAATTCTTGTACAATAATAGTTATCATACTAGTATCGGGATGCCACCTTATGAGATGCTTTATGGGCGTAGGTGTCGAACCCCGATTTGTTGGGGTGAAGTGGGACAAAAGGAAATCGGGAGTACCGATTTGGTTTTAGAGACGAATAGCAAGATTGATGTGATTCGAGAGCATTTGAAAAAGGCTCAAGATAGGCAAAAATCTTATGCCGATAAACGTAGACGAACGATCGAATTTCAAGAAGGTGACATGGTGATGCTCAAAGTTTCGCCATGGAAAGGTATTATTCATTTCGAAAACGGGGAAAGTTAGCTCCTCGGTTTATTGGACCATTTAAGGTTTTAGCTCGTGTTGGTGAAGTCGCGTACCGTTTGGAATTACCCGAAGAGCTTGCGGGGATCCATAATACATTTCATGTTTCCCATCTCCGTAAGTGTCTTGCGGATGATTCATCTTGGGTGCCATTAGATGAGATTGAGCTAAATAATAAGTTAGAGTATATCGAGGAACCGATTGTCATACTTGATGAGAAAGTTAAAAGATTAAGACATAAGGAGGTAAGGACTTTTAAGGTTCAATGGCGTCGTAGTAAGGGTTCCGAGTTCACTTGGGAGCCTGAAGAGTTTGTGTTGGTTTATCTTCCTTCTTGTCATGCGGCTTGGATCCCGAGGACGCGCTCCGATTCAAGTGGGGGAGAGTTGTAACATCCCGTTTTCCTGTACGTATCGAAAGGTACTTACTTAATCATTTGTACGATTATAACTCGTTAGCTTATGCGTAAATGTATGAATATATGTATGCTTGATAATGTGTGCATGTATAAGTTTAAACATGGGTTTGGTTAGCGTTAAGTCTTGTGAGACTATTGTTGAAGGCTAGGTGAATATAGGAAGCGGGTTTGGAATGCACAAATTAAATAAAATCGAAAATTGTTTAATCTGGTCGAGCTGTCCAGATACAGCCTTAGGCCACACCGCGACAATTGGGTCCGCGCCGCGGCATAACAAGCAAATCTGGATCAGAAGTTGGGTTAAAAGGGGTTGTTTTTCCTTCAATATTTCTCGCCGTGACATTTGGGCCGCGCCACGGCAAATCTGCTGGACAGATTCCGGTTTTAGCTCAAATTAAATGACTTTAAGGGGCAAAGTGGTAATTTGGCGTATAAATCTGATGGGAGCATTAAATCCCAATCACTTATCCATTTCATTTAATTTCTTTTCTCTTTTCTTTCCAATTTCTCTCCCAAAACTTAAAACCCATTTGGATTAAAAGTGAGATTTGAGAGTGAAGGATTGAGGGTTGATCTTTGGAGCAAGAATTAAAATTGTTCCTTGTGTCTCTAGCTACGCGTTGGTAGTATCGGTAAGTTCTAACTCTATGTTTCGAGTTTTAATTAGTTATGCTAGGGTTTTGGTTCATTTGAAACTTATGTGACCCACTTGGGGTTAAAATGGATGAACTTGGGTTGTGTTGATGAAAGGAAACCCTAAGTAACTATAATCTAGGGTTTGGACTTGAGATTTGAAGTTGAAAGTGTTAAATGGGTTCTTTGTCACTAATACACTTGTTAATGATGATGAAAATAGTTAATGAACTAAGTATGACTAGTTTGTGAGTCAAAGTGTTAAAATGAGTCAAAATGGGTAATGTTGACCTAGTTTGGGTGAGATGGGTATGAATTACCCTAGGTTGTGCTAGTTAATGTTAGTAGACTTTAAATCACTAGTTTTGGCGATTTAATATGAATCTTGGCATTTAAGGACGGTTTTGGGTGTGGTTGAGTCATTTAATGCGATTTGGGTCATTAAATGCTCAAAGTGTAAGTAATGTGGTAAATGCCATTAGTTGTGTATTGAATGTGTACCTATGTATTAGGTACTTTGCTCGAGGTGTGCGGAAGCATTTAATTCACCACCGAAGTGTTAAGGTGAGTGGAATAATTATATATGCATGTATATGATTTATTTGCTTGTGGGGTATGGGTTAAAGTTCGATGTTGACGATACCATACCCTAGAGTATATTACGTTGTGGATGAGGGTTTAAAGTTCGTTGTTGACGATACCTCATACGTATGGAATTAAAGTTCGATGTTGACGATGCCATACGATTATTGTAGTGACGTTGATGAGGGTTTAAAGTTCGTTGTTGACGATACCTCATATGTGGGTTTAAAGTTCGGTGTTGACGATACCATATTAATATAGGCGAATGGGATTTAAGTTCGATGTTGACGATACCATTCGTTGGGCTAGCCTTGAGATCTTGAGTACTACGGATGTTGTGAACATCATCGTTATACTTGTGTTTTAGCATATTGTATTGTTGTGTTATAAGCTATTGTTATACTAGCCTTGTTATCGTGATACTTAGCGTTATACATGTGAAAGGTATGCTAATTATGTAACTAGTATGTATGCGGATTTGGCAAGTGTTTGCAAGTAAGTAGGTTATATATATGTATGTATAATTGTTGCACTCACTAAGCCTTGCTTACCCTCTCGTTGTTTACCATTTTATAGGTTCCGGCTTGGACAAGGGTAAGGGCATACGTTTGGACTAGTGGTCTCCTGCTTATGTTGTTGGGGGGTGCTTTTGGTGTTAGCTCTTCGAAGTTGGCCTAACGTTTTGGGTAGTTTAGCCCCAAACCATGCTCGAGTGTCGTTTGGATTATAAACTATCATTTGTAGTGGGTCAAACTTGTATTAAACTTAATTAATGGCTTTCGTGCCTTTTGTAAACATTTAAATTGATGTACGTTTAAATGGAACTTGTGGAATGGTTTACATATTTAATTGGCGCATAAATGTGTATTATATAAAAAAAAGTTATCGTATGGAATACGGGTTGGGTTGTTTCAAATTGTGTTTATACCAAAAGGTCTAAAGGAAAACTAGTCATATTGTCATTATATGTTGATGATATATTGATTGCTGGAAATGAAAAGGAGTATGTTTTCGAGGTTAAAAGATGGTTATCATCTAACTTTGAAATGAAGGATATGGGTGAAGCTGAATATATTCTTAGGTTTAAGATTTCAAGGGATCGTTCAAGGAAATTGTTGGCTCTTTCTCAAGAAACTTATATCAACAAGATTCTTGAACGTTTTAACATGCATAAATCCCATAGAAACTCCTATGGCGATTGGTGATACGTTGAGCATTAGAGAGTGTCCGCAAACTCTACAAGAGAAACAGAAATTGAAAAATGTTCCTTATGCTAGTGCGGTTGGAAGTCTCATGTATGCTATGATGTGTACAAGACCGGATATCTACTTTGCTGTTGGCATGGTAAGCCGATACCAATCCAATCCAGGTTTAACCCATTGGAAAGCCGTGAAAAGGATACTATGGTATCTTAAGGGTACTAGTCATTACTCTTTGTGCTACGAAGGAAATGATCTTCAAATGAAAGGCTATACTGATGCTGATTGGGGAAGAGATATGGATGAAAGAAAATCCACCTCTGGCTTTGTTTTTCTGTTAAACAAAGGTGCTATATCTCGGAGTAGCTGTGTGGCTTAAACGATTTTTGAGTAGTTTGGGGGTTGTTGGAAATACCATTGATCGAGCATTGATATACTCTGATAATGAGGCTGCCATTGCATATTCAAAAGACCCTAAGTTCCATTGTAAAACGAAGCACATTGACATAAAGTACAATTATTCGAAGGACAAGATTGCAAGAAAGGAAGTAAGTATTGAGTACATATCTACGCATGATATGGTAGCAGATCCTTTGACAAAACCCATACCTAGAGATGCATTTGTTAAGCATGTTAGGTCTCAGGGATTGCGTAGTTGTGATGAATGTACTATTTTAATAAATGTACTTACAAATTTTTGTTTATATCCAATGCAATAAGTTTTCTTTTAAATCCTTGTTTTATTGTTCGCTCTTTGTGTTGCGAATCAAAAAAAGTATGTCGGGTAGATACAAGATTAGCCCACTCACATGAGTAATCAATTCCATGTCATGTGACAAATGAAAAAGTGGTGTGTATTAAGCACATTGTTTTAGTGACAATTGAGAGCTCAAAATTGAGATAATTAGACACCACATTCGTAAGTGTATAAATATTATGTGAATTTTCAAAATTCACCCTATCTGTCATGAGTATCCAGATGTGAGTTCTTAAGAGTTTTATGAGTAGATAAGTGAACTCAAGTTTTGAACATTGAGTATGTTTGAACTATCATCTGTGCAACACTGATTTAAAGACATACCTCCATCGTGAAGGAGAAATGTTGCAGCATGTGATTCATACCACATGTGATCAAGACGACCAAAAAGGAAAATAGAAAAAATGATCTCTACTTCTATGTTATGTGAGTCCCTTGAGGTATTAGTAACCTCAATTTAATGTCCTTATGACTTTTTCTTGTCTCTTGAAGCTTAATTTAATGTTTGCTATCTTAAGGCGTTGCTTAAGGGTTATGAGTGATTCAACCTGGCTGGACGTTCTTAGAAAAGCAAGTTGAGCTAAGGCCAATGGATTCTAAGAGAAGGGAAGATCATGTGAAGTTCACATTAACTTGTATTCACCGGTCGACCAATTATCTTTTGTCTTAGTGACAAGTCGTAGTGATAAATGATAATTGTGAATACAAAAGTGTTTAATGAGTAAAACTGAGATCATGTGAGTTACTAATGTGATTAATGATCTAGTACATTGCATACTAAATCTACTCTTTCCAATTTTATTGAGATGCTATATATTCCTAACAGATGTATAGCAATTGAGCTCTCAAAGTATGCCGGTCGCACATCCTAGTTCCCAGTATGAATGGTTTGCATATTACACAATAGTTTCTCGAAATATATATTGAGTATATATATCAAATTCGTTTGTGTACGAGTGGGAGATGTTGGATATTATTTGTGGTACACCCACAAACTCATTGTGTTTGACCCACTATTTACTTGGTAGTACACTAATGGTAATAAGTACCATTTAGTACACTTACGAAGGTAATAAGTACTATGTACTTTTGGTAGTACATGGTGAGTATATATATCAAATTCGTTTGTGTACGAGTGGGAGATGTTGGATATTATTTGTGGTACACCCACAAACTCATTGTGTTTGACCCACTATTTACTTGGTAGTACACTAATGGTAATAAGTACCATTTAGTACACTTACGAAGGTAATAAGTACTATGTACTTTTGGTAGTACATGGTAATAAGTACTCTCTTGTATCTATAAATAGGGAGTTAAACTCTTCTTGTAAGACACACAAAAACACAAGAAACACACAACAAATCATTGAGAAAATCATACACTAGTAAGTAGTAAAATTGTGAGTATAGTTGTTCTAGTGGAACATTGCAAACCGTTGAAGGAACTTAGGCCGTGAAACTAGAAAGCCTTCCTATTGGTGATCGCTTTCCCGACCGGTGATCTAAACGTCGATCTGACCGCTTCCGCTATTAGCTTTCGGGTATGTCTCGAATTTATATTTTTACAAAAGTTGCAATCTCTTCCATTCTTTGTCCGTTTTGTGACAGCGAAGAAGAAGCTAGCGAGCATATTTTTACAAACTGTACATGGTCAATACCATTATGGAGATGTTTTTTGAGTTGGTGGGGGATCTCTAATCAAGCTCCTAATGGTGTTTCAAGTGTTATTAACTCATCATATTTTGACTTGGGTTCGGATGATTTGAACATCGCTTGCCTTGCTTCTCGGTATGTTATGTTATGGTCTATTTGGAAATGGAGAAACAAGTTAATCCATGATGCGGTGAAAATCTTATCTCATTTGTAGATTTCTAATGGAAAGGGCAAGATTACAAAAGATTTGGAAGTGTGGAGGTCAAATCCTAGACTATTGTATTCTTTTTGTTTCGAATTTCATATGTATTTGGTGTTAAATTTTGGTGTATTGATATGGCGAATTGTTACTAGTCCGCTGCTTGTGAGTTGTATATTGTATATAAGCCTTTTTGGCATATTTTAGTAATAATAATACTTTCAGCTCTTCAAAAAAAAAAAAAAAATATACAGGTTGGCGAGATTGGTTATCCTAAATTATTTCGGGTATATATGTGTACATACTGTCACGCTGAGTTTTCTCTAGTCGATAGGCTTGTGTATAGTTGCTTCGTTATCTTCGAGTTTAGTGATGTAGAGTGATTTAGGTCTACAAAAGTGACCCACTCATTCTCTCCTTGTATTTCTCCTTTTATTAATTTTATATAGTATATGGTGGCTTTTAAAATTTTTTTTTACTAGTTTTCAAATTTTCCGCGAAAAAACAAACATAAAAAAAATATCAGAAGGGTTGGATATTGAGGAGTATTAGATGTAATAGGGTACAAATTTCAAACAGGTCAACAATATAACTCAACAATATATATATATATATATATATATATATATATATATATATATATATATATATATATATATATATATATATATATATATATATATATATATATATATATATATATATATATATATATATATATAAAATAAAAAGTTAAAGCTGACTTGTCATCATCTAGTTAAAAATTATTTAAGGTTGTTATATATATATATATATATATATATATATATATATATATATATATATATATATATATATATATATATATATATATATATATATATATATATATATATATATATATATATATATATATATATATATATAACAACCTTAAATATATTAATTTTAGTTTAACTACCAAGTTTATATGGAATTAAATTCGGCTTCTATTATGTCACGATTCATTTCGCATATTAATATTGTTATTAATCATTTAATTATTAAATCTTATCATTTTTATTATTTATTTAAATTAATAATTAATATCTAGATATGAAAAAAAAAAATTCATGGCACGAGTATGATAAAATTGATTCATAAATTCGTGAACGTGTTTAAACAATTCGTGGGTATACATGTTAATCTAAATTTTTAATCCCCCTGCCTCATAATAATTGTTATGTTGACTTTTCAAAGTCTTTCTTTTAAAATTTAACTTTAGATATTTTGATTTGTGTTATATAATATCTGATAAAAGTTAAATTAGGAGAATAATTTTAGAATAGAGGGAGTATTTAATTACACATTATCTTTTATTATTTTAATTATTATTATTAATTTTAGTTTAACTACAAAGTATATATTGAATTAATTCAGCTTCTATTATGTCACGATTCATTTGCATATAAATATTGATATTAATCATTTAATTATTAAATCTTATCATTATTATTATTTAATTAAATTAATAATTAATATCTATGATATGAAAAAAGTATATTCATGTTACAAGTCTAATAAAATTGATTCATGAATCCGTGAACGTGTTTGAACAATTCGCGAATATACATGTTAACCTAAATTTTTACTCTCTCTGTCTCACAATAATTATCATGTTTAACTTTTCAATGTCTTTCTTTTTAAATTTTAACTTTAGATATTTTAATTTTTATTATATGATATTTGACAAAGTCAAATTAGGAGAATAATTTTAGGATGGAGGGAGTATTTAATTACACATTATTTTTATTATAATTATTATTTTGAAGCATTTGAATATATTTATTAATTTTGTTATTGTGTTAACTTTTTTTATTGGTTAATATTGTATATTATTATAATATCCGAGTCATTAGTATCTGCGGGTTACAAGTATGGACAAAAAGGGTACACGGGTAGTGATAAAATTATTGTGGCCAACAATATAAGATTGCTTCTTATAACAACAAACTTGATATGGATCACAATTATTGGTACACGGACGGTAAATTGAAAATTATTATGGACGGCAATATATAGTTGGTATCAATTATCAATTTAATTACAATTATTACGATATAAAATTATACTACGTATAGGAAGTGAATGGCGTCATATCATATTCCTATTTTTTTGTTATCATATATTTAATTATATAGTTATATACGTAGTACTTATATATTTAATATATAAAAAGTAAATCCTTAATTATTTACGGATTTAGCTGCAATTCGAGAATATCCGTTAGCACGACTTAGATAATATGTATATATTTTTTAAAACCCGTGTTTGCCCCCTGGCCGTGGGTATTCGTTGTCGGTGGAACGGGCGCGAAATAGTTAAACCGCTGACGGGTAGACGAGCCCGACAGGTAAAATAAATTCTTGACAGATGTGCCGCAGGTATAATGGAGAGTTGCTCGTCGCCCGCGGGTACAAGTACCATCCATAACAATTTTTACACGGTTTTTTTATCCACCGACGCAACGCATGGGCTCTAAAACTTAGTGTGTGTGTGTATATATATATATATATATATATATATATATATATATATATATATATATATATATATATATATATATATATATATATATATTTGGATCATTTATTTATCATTATTAAAAACTAAATACTTAAATCTTAAAGTAGTCGATAAATTCTCAACTTGTCTTTCGTGTCTCTGCCTCTATTTCAATGTCAGCATTCGTCAGTTCATCTCTAAACTTCTGAGGGTACTCCATCCGTCTTATATTAATAGTCCAATTTTATCTCTAGAAACCTTATCTTTTCAACTTTGACTTTAGATTATTTTTTGTGTGTTACATAATATTTGATGAACATTATACCGGTAAATACATTTTTAAAAATCAATCCATTGATATAAAATATATTGTATAATATTTTTATACAAACAAAAAAAAATTAAGTCAAAATTGGAAAGAAAAGATGTCTAAAGTCAAAACATGACTACTAATGTGGAACAGAGAGAGTATTAATTGTTATTTACTTTTGAATAGGGCTCATAAAGTTTACGAACGTCCATGATCCGAGGATTAAAGAATCTAGACAAAACGATACAAATATGAGGAGCTAAAACCAAACCCAAAACTCCTAATCTAACCAAACCGAACTAAACAGACTAACCTAGCAATTTAACAAAAGAGACCTAAGCACGAACAATCTAAAACGTTTGAGCCATCAGAATTTACAAAGTCATCCATAGAAAAAACCACGAACTTTTCCGAACTTTACTAGCTTCATGTTGGGTGATTTGTATCCCACTAATTTTTATTTGTATATTAAAACATATTTTATGATATTGTATTTTAGTTGTAACTAGTTTAGGGACCCGTGAAATCACGGGATTTCTTAAGAAAAACATATAAATCTTTCTTTTTATTCTAAGTATTGAATCAAACACATGATGATCATAAATGAAAACTTACTAAACTATTCATTACATTTTATCTTCGTTCATTTGAAGGAGAATCTAATCAAAATAAAATTAAAATCATACATCATCGAGGAAGATGTTGTGTAGGACATATAAGTACTAAAACATGGGTCATAACCTAATCATTATAGATCACCAAGTCAGCATGATATCACAAAATTACCTAAACATTTAAGTCTATATGAATGAACTATTGTCGACCGAAGATAGCCATATACAACGTAAAATTAGGGATTCATGGTTACAACGTGAGTTAATTAAAATCAACCAAACTGAAAACTACCAACAACTAACTAAAAGTTTATTAAACAGTACATGGCAGAAAATTGCCATATCCAACTAAATATATGTAACAGAGAAGATCCATAATCCAGTATATGGTTTTCTGTCATTAAGTGAGTAATCATTCAAAACCTTCATGATAGTAGAAGATATGTTTCATTTGAATAAATACTTCATCTGCAAAATACAATTAAAGTTAAAATACAAATGAAACTCCATATTACCAAGACAAATGATGAACCTCTAATATTACAATCTGATCAATTTTTAGCAACAATCTGATCAGATTTCAGATACAGCTAAAACTATAATGATACATGAAATGGGTCAAAAGACAAATGTTTATAAACATAAAAAAACATTTAGTAGAGTAAAATTTACCACCTTGATTATCAATGTCTTCAAGATCAACTAAAACGATAGTAAAGTCCCGTACCAAAGACTCAATGCTTAGATGCCTTGAAACAAACCGATAAAAGTGTGGCTTAAAATTGTAAGAAACCAAATTAATCATTATTCATTTTTGCAATTGATCTACAACTTTGATCACATCTAAGACATATTTTTAGAAAGAAAAAAAAATCATTTAGAACATTTAACCAAACATTTGGTCTGCATAGGATAGTAACTCCTGACTAATATGACACTTCTTGACAAACCAAACATCAAGTGAAAATTAATACTTAATAATAGAAAATAGAAAAGACATTCAAACATGAGTGTTATATTGATTCACATATGGGTTAACATCTTCAGGTAGTCATCATCATTAATTTTCTAAATCTGATCAAATATACAACAAAAGACGAATGCTAAACTACACCTAACTAAGTAAATGGAAAAATTTTAAACAGGATTTCAAAGTAAAATCATAAAAGATAGAACATTAGTTCGATAAAATATTTCGTAAAATCGTAAAAGATAGCAAATGAGTTCGATAAAACGATTTCGTATAATGTTTTTAGAATAAATAACCAAATTACCTGAAATCACTCGTTGGGATATAACCAAAGTATCGTCCATATATCCCTATATAATTGTAGATGAAAGTTAGCAACATCAAACAATAAACATTATCATTATCAATGATGAAACACACAATAAGCCAAAAACATTAACAATGACAATTTAACAAACACTTGGAGGGCATTCAAACTTAAGCATAACTTCATCAAAGTGGTAGTTGTATTTCTTCTACCTTAAAAACTTCAAAATGGTGGTTGTATTTCTTCAAATTTTTATTTTTTGAATGACATGTCTAAAGTAATAGAAGTAAATAATTACCAAAAATAAAATGCAGTAACACCAAACCAAATACGAAGTATTATACTACAGTAACAAATCACAATAATAGGATAATGAACAATAGAAAGAAAAAAAATAAGGGGAGAAAATAATCAGAGTATGTATATGCATAATACCGTATAATTCCATTGTCTAATTGCCTTCGATTATCAACATCTTTTTCCCTTCGAATTCCGCCTTTGGTATTTTTGAAGCAAAAAAAGCAAAGGTAAGCACAAATCTAACAAATACAAATAGAAAAAAAATCAAATATAAAAAGATTGAACTTCAAATACGAATAACGTAATGAATATAGAACTGGGAAGATCGATAATTTTATAAAGGAGATGAAAAAGGTGAAATTATTTCTGCTAGAAATCGATTCATTAGAGGAAATAGTGCAATATGTGATTTTGAAATCAACTGGATGTAATGGGCTGAGGAAGAAGATGAATATGATTTGAATTGAGAGGATACCTGAGGAATTGCACAGAAATCAAGAAGCACGCGTGATATTGATACATGGGCTTTTTCAGTTCCAAGAAAATACAGTTTCTCCAATTTTTATTTAAACAGATAAAAGTATTTAATCATTATTAATTTAATCAAAATTAACACAATTGTATGACATCATCCAAAGACATATTATAATCCTTTCATGCACAAGTTACAACTTTTAGAAGCACAACATGACCTCAGCATAAACCCCAATTTAATAGATATAATAGATCTCTTGAATCAAAAATTTGCTTCAAATTCAACGGATAAATCAGAACGTGACATGTGGTCCGATAATCACAAGTGATTAAAAAAAATTTTAAAAAATTCTTTTTTTAAAGAAAGTTTTTTTTTAAAATATATTTTTTTCGAAAATTATTTTTTTCCAAATTTTTTTTAAATTTAGCATGTCAAATCCAATTATATGTGATTGTAAAACCCAATCACATGTGATTCTACATGTCAAATCCAATCAAATATGATTGGAAAAAAAATTCAAAATTTTTTTTTTCAAAAAAATGATTTTTAATTATTTTTTTTCAATCATATGTTATTGAATTTGACATACAGAATCACATGTGATTGGGTTTTATAATAACATGTGATTGTCATACAGAATCACATGTGATTTACTGCATGTCAAATCTAATAACATGTGATTGAAAAAAAAATATAAAAAAAAAATTTTTGGAAAAAGAAATTTTTTGAATTTTTTTTCCAATCACATGTGATTGTCAAACCACATGTCGCACTCTGATTGGTCCCTTGAATCTCAATTTAAAAATTGGATTCATTTGAATATTCTTCTATTGTGTTTCACAATATTTCATTAAATATTTAGTGGTGTACGAATAAAAATAAGTACGGTACAAGTCATCAATCTTAGGGATGAGATCGGTACGGGTACCGTACCGAACCGTATCGAAACCGAAAATACGGAAACCGAATTTGCTCAAAATCAAGAACCGAATACCGAACCGAATTTAGAAAGCGGTACCGGTTCGGTACCGGTACCGGTACGGGTATTTTCGGTATAGTACCGAATGGAACCGAAAATTCTACCTTCGCTACCAGTTAGAAGGATATTGGCACCGTAACTTAATTTGCTCTTCATGCTACTGCTCGTAATACTATTTTAATACTATGGATATAACTTCGTGGCTCTGTTTCAAGTTGCATCACAAAATGGCTACGTTGCATCACAAAATGGCTACTTTTAATGTCATCAGAAGATTGTTTTGTTACTAAGTGGTTAAATGACAGGTTCAGGTATTTGTAATGTGGTTAAATGACAGGTTCAGGTATTTGTAATGTGGTTAACGTGTTATGAAAATCATGATATTTATAAGCTTGTAATATATGTTTCATGCTCAAAACATTTAAAGAGCCTATAAAGATTTTATAGCTTTTATACTTCGGTATTTAAAATCAGTTTCCCCATACCGAACCGGTACCGATACCGAATTTACCGAAACCGAATTTTCCCAAAACTAAGAACCGAAACCGATAGCGAATCCCTATCGGTACCGATTTTCGGTACCGGTTTTCGGTTTTTCGGGATTTTTGCAATCTTTAATAAAATCTTCAAATGTAGCATTTTCAAGTTCTCGCCTACTAATACTTATAACTTTATAAGTTTTCTTATGGTTTTAGATGGCTTAGTGAAAACTTGTGTCGACACATAAATTTTTTTTTAAGAAAACGACCATATTTTTATTATTTTTTCAGCATACTACGCGGCGTGTCAAGTTTTTATGTAGATTTCGGATTTTTTTTAGAGAATGAGATTAAACTTAAACTAATTAACACAAAATTAAATGAACGAGAATTCAAATGAGATGAGTGTATCCACTTAGAATCAAATCTCAAGGATTCAGATTGCTTCAATTAAAATCAATATAATAATTGATTTTG
Source organism: Rutidosis leptorrhynchoides (assembly GCF_046630445.1). Lineage (NCBI taxonomy): Eukaryota > Viridiplantae > Streptophyta > Magnoliopsida > Asterales > Asteraceae > Rutidosis > Rutidosis leptorrhynchoides. The sequence continues at coordinate 169,627,645 of NC_092333.1, forward strand.
TAGTGACATTGCAATTATCTGTCAATTCTCATAATTTCTTTAACTAATTCCCTAAGTGTAACTGCCATCAACTTACTTCACTAATTAATTCACCAATTAATAATTTAGGTTGTGTCCCTCACCTAAATTACCTTTTGACATGAAACTGTAACTTAATAATGCTGGTTTTCCGCATGCAACTTAAGAACACAATCGATCAATTTTAATTACTCAAGATTATAATTTAAATTAGGTTAATTCAGTATCCCTATCTAACCTCACAATTACTTTAGCCACTAAACAGATTCGATTACTATTGTCTAATCACACTGTGTTCCGCATGTGAATTAACAATATCAAAAATATCTTTCAATAACCTAGAAAAGCTTATCAAATTCACTAGCAGTCATTAACTCTACTAACAAACTTGATATCATATTAATTAACAAGCATAAGTAACGATGGATCTTCAATTAAACATAATCAAGATCAATTATCAATTATATAAAATCATAGAATTAACAATCTTTCACCTAGGTTTAATCATCTAAGTGGATACATGAATAAATTAGCTACTCATCATGCAAGAATTCAACAAAAGCGAAGATAAACAATCATAAACCATTGTATTAATCAAAAGAAATAAGATAATAAAGTGTACCAATTAATACTTGATTACAACTAGATGTGGAGCCCTCGCTTCGCGCCGGGGGCTCCGTTTTGAATGCGAGTTAAAAAAAAAGTCTTGATCTATTTTGTAAAAAAGAATTTTTTTCGACATCTAACATTGAAGGGTTGTTCCTTTTGTGAAAGTTGCCTCTTTTAGCGTTCGGGTTTTATTTAAAAAAAAAGTTAGTAAAGTGGAGGTTCGATTTGTATTTTAATAAAAGTTAGGGGGTTAAGTTTGTGAAATTTAAAAAAAATATACGTATAAAGTGGGAGTTCGATTTCTATTTTAATAAAAGTTAGGGGGTTAAGTTTGTGAAAATTGAGTATTAGTAAAAAAAAAAAAAAATTAATAAAGTGGGGGTTCAATTTGTATTTTAATAAAAGTTAGGGGGTTAAGTTTGTGAAATTTGGGAAAAAATATACGTATAAAGTGGGGGTGCGATTTGTATTTTAATAAGAGTGTAAAGTGGGGTGCGATTTGTATTTTAATAAAAGTTGGGGGTTAAGTTTGCGAAAAGTGGAAAAAGGAATAGTACTATTCATTTGGCCTTTGTCTGTTAGATATAGGTATATAATTGCAATCTTAGTGAAAGATGTTCAAAAATCATGAAAAGAACTTTTAGAATTCGTAACCCTAAGCTCCAGAATAATAAAATTCTTAACAGGGGCTGAATACCCTAATTTGGGGTTTAAACATACTTTTTATAGGTATACAAAACCATCAGGTTCCGCAAAGTCCCGTGTTTTGAGATGTTGTCTCGCGTTTTGCGAGGTTAACAAAACTCGAAAACTTGTTTCAAATGCAAAAAATGTGGGAAGGATCGATACAGAGAAGTTGGAATTTTGTACAATTCAAATCAGGGGTTACAATCTGCAAGAATAAGCGGTTGTGCGGTACGAATCATGCTCCATCTTAAACTGTAATCAGTTTTACACTCGACTGCTGTAACAACCTGACTTTTTCCGTTTACTATCGTTACTTGTCCGTTAAGTGTTTAACGGTGTTTACTTAGACTTGTGTTTTTAATACAATTAAATGCATACTTGTTCTTAGAGAATTACTTGAATTAATATGTTATATTAACTTATGAACTTATTTCGGAAAGTGAAATAACAAGAAAACGTTACGATTAAGTTAATCGCCTAGAAAACCTTTCAGTTTACGAAACTCAGAAAAACGACAAAATAATTATTTTCAATAATTATTGACTTTACGAAAAGCTTATTTAATTTGCTATTTAATTAATGAATTAAACCCGGTGATTTCGTTTCAACGACTACTTAACGTTCCGGAGACCCGGTACGGTTAACGGCACTCAAAACGGACCACACGCTTATGAGTAATTTAGCAAAACCGAGCCCAGGACACCCCTTAGAGGGCCATTCGGCCGAATACCCCCATGGATTCCCTTAGTAGACTTAAATTTGGCTTGTTGGGTCATTAGTGTAGGATTTAGGGCCTAATGGGATATAAAAGGAAAAATTAGAGAAAGAACCCTCATTCCCCACAAGTTCTAGTCGAATTTTGCGCTCCTTCCCCTACACTTTGGCCGTCGACATCCACACCACCACCACCATCATCAGAACTCAAAATTAGATTAAGCCTTCAACACAAACGTTGTTCTACGCATCATTCACTACGCGCTAGTATAATTTATTTGATCGATTGAGGTATAATTCATAACCCTAATTTTACTAATTCAGATTTTAGTTCAATTACATAGTGTAATAAGGTCTAGTGCTCAATTAATGGTGTCTTGTGTTATCGTTTATCGTTTAATTGCTCGATTGATGTTGTTTGCATGAAAAACAAATTTGTATTTTAATTATATGATAAAATTTACATATGGACTGATCTTGTATTATGTTTATATGGATAAATATTGAAAATTTATTAATTTTAGACTTTGATTTTGCGTGATTTCATTATCGTATGCTCAAGATATGCTTAATCGAAGTTTTGACTAGGTTATGATCGTAATACGAATTTTCTGACTTATGTGCTTTATTATTTGGCTAATGAAAAGTGTACTACTATAATCCTTGTGAAAAATCATGCATTTTAGACTTAAGATTTGCGTCAAAAGCTTTTGTAATGCTTCCGTTATGTCAAAACGAAGATTTGCGTTTTTAAGTGAGCTGAATCTGTTTTCGAAGTTAAATAAAATTATGTAGAGTAAACTAGAAATTGATTGAGACTTTGATATTCTGGAATATGTTGGTTTATATGTTACTTGATGTTTTTCATTCGTATGCCAACTTGCGAAAACGTGATTTGACATGAGATATATGCTCATCTAAGTGATGTGTTTATTTGTTGACCAAAACTTAAAGGTCTGTAGAGATTGATTAAAATGTACGAATTGGCTAAAGAGATGTATTTGATTATTTTATCACTAAAATTTTGGGATTTTTTAAGATGACTCCAATTGGCCGTTCATCAAAATCTATTTACTATATTTTTTAAGAAATGTTTCAAAACTGACGCGCGTGCTGAAACTGATTCTATAAACCGTAACTAGACCCCTTCTGATTTCCAACTTTTAAATATCGTATGAGGCTTTGGCTGGACTTTTTGGAATTGATTTTGAGTTTAGTTGTGATCTGAAGTTGGTCATAATTTTATGAATTATGTGCTATGACTTATAGTTGTATCTTTCTACGATGTACGTATTTAGAAGGCATGCATGCGTTAAACTGCGAATGTGCAATTTGCTTAACTATGAACTGTAAAGTGTTACTTGACCTAGGTTTGAAATGTTGACCATGATTGCATGACCTACTGATATGTTTGACTTTAGTTGACCACTTTGACCGAGTCGACTTTTGGTTTGACTTTGGTTGACTTTTGTTGACTTGCTTGGACTAGTTGACTTTTACTTGATTGTTGAGTCACTCTGAGCACTAGGACTTTGTGTACACTATGGGTTGACATAGTATGACCTATATGTGTATACTTAAGATGATCTAATTGGTTAGGTTGCATTGTTCGGTCGAGATTGTTTGACTGCAGTACATTTTGCTAAGATATTTCAAGTGCTTTTGCTAAGGTGAGTCTACAGTCCCTACTATGTTTTTAAAAGAATGAGATACAAGCTTTTTCCAAATGTTTTACATATTAGGCACAAGTACTTAAACTAATATACATTTGAGTTCAGATCAAAAATCCCTTAGCTTGATTATATTAGTTACTTTATGTAAGCTCGACTTATAGGGACGGTACCGTTAGGTTTGACAAACCTCACCGCAACATAACTGGTGCTTATTTTGTTGTTACTTGTACACTTGATCGGTGTATGCTCAGATTGGGTGAAAGGAAGACTTGTAGCCGTAACACCCCAAACCAACCCACGACTAAACCGCGTGAAATGCAAAATAAAAAAAAAATTTAACTGTCCAGCAACTGGCGCGGCGCGCCGAAGTGGTCTGTCCCAAAAGTCTTTAATTGCGAAAAAGATCGGCTAGTTCCTGACATTTTTAGACGACACGCTTTTAACCACACATTCAAATATGTAAAACTATCACGATTCAAACATAAAAATGATGTTTTACAAGTGGGGCCCACATCAGCCGTTTTACGAGTTTAATACAATTTACGAGTTTCGACCACCAAAAAGTTTAAGTTCCAAACTACACAATGAGCATGGCGTTTGGGATTAAACTACCCAACTATAGGTCAAACTCCAAGAGCTACTAAAGCCAAAAGCGTCCCCTAGCATCAAGCGGGATCTCTAGTCCAAAACGATGCCCTTACCCTTGTCCAAAACCGAACCTATAATGTAGTGACCCGAACTTTTCCATGTTTATATATATTAATTGAGATTGATATTTACATGATTAAATGTTTCCAACATGTTAAGCAATCAAAATTGTTAAGACTTGATTAATTGAAATATGTTTCATATAGACAATTGACCACCCAAGTTGACTGGCGATTCACGAACGTTAAAACTTGTAAAAACGACATGACAATATATATATGGATATACATATGGTTAACATGAGATTATAATAAGTAAGTATCTCCATAAATATATTAACAATGAGTTATATACATATAAACAAGACTACTAACTTAAGGATTTCGAAACGAGACATATATGTAACGATTATCGTTGTAACGACATTTAAATGTATATATATCATATTAAGATATATTAATATATCATAATATCATGATAATATAATAATTTAACATCTCATTAGATATAATAAACAATGGGTTAACAACATTAATTGAGATCGTTAACTTAAAGGTTTCAAAACAACACTTACATGTAACGACTAACGATGACTTAACGACTCAGTTAAAATGTATATACATGTAGTGTATTTAGATGTATTAAAATACTTTTGGAAGACTTCAAGACATATATCAAAACACTCATACTTAACGAAAATGGTTACCGTTACTTTTTCATTCTTTTCTTTCATCAAGAATTCTAGTCGTATTCTTACCCGTATTATACACAGCTTCAAAACGTACTTACTATGAGTATATACCAATAGGAACTAGCATGGGATTCCACTCTTGATTATGTCATGTATGACTAATCAATTTTAACTTCTACCATGAGCTAGTCAACTAACTAGAACTCCTTTTAACCCCACTCAACACTCACCAATTACCACTCATCATTCACTCCATTTCACTTCCAATTCTCTTTCTAATTCTCTCTCAACACACCCACACTATTATGAACGTATTTTTCCAGTAGTTAATCATCATCTTCATCAAAAATCACTTCAAGAATCAAGCTATAATCATCATAGGAAGAACACTTCAAGAACACTTCAAAAATCCCTTCAAGTTTACTAATTTACTTCCAAGCTTTCTAATCCATTCCAAGTAATCATCTAAGATCAAGAAACCTTTGTTATATACAGTAGGTTATCTTTCTTATTCAAGGTAATATTCATATTCAAACTTTGATTCAATTTCTATAACTATAAACTATCTTAATTCGAGTAAAAATCTTACTTGAACTTGTTTTTGTGTCATGATCCTACTTCAAGAACTTTCAAGCCATCCAAGATCCTTTGAAGCTAGATCATTTCTTGTCACTTCCAGTAGGTTTACCTACTAAACTTGAGGTAGTAATGATGTTCATAACATCATTCGATTCATATATATAAAACTATCTTATTCGAAGGTTTAAACTCGTAATCACTAGAACATAGTTTAGTTAATTCTAAACTTGTTCGCAAATAAAAGTTAATCCTTCTAACTTGACTTTTAAAATTAACTAAACACATGTTCTATATCTATATGATATGCTAACTTAATGATTTAAAACCTGGAAACACGAAAAACACCGTAAAACCGGATTTACGCCGTCGTAGTAACACCGCGGGCTGTTTTGGGTTAGTTAATTAAAAACTATGATAAACTTTGATTTAAAAGTTGTTATTCTGAGAAAATGATTTTTATTATGAACATGAAACTATATCCAAAAATTATGGTTAAACTCAAAGTGGAAGTATGTTTTCTAAAATGGTCATCTAGACGTCGTTCTTTCGACTGAAATGACTACCTTTACAAAAACGACTTGTAACTTATTTTTCCGACTATAAACCTATACTTTTCTGTTTAGATTCATAAAATAGAGTTCAATATGAAACCATAGCAATTTGATTCACTCAAAACGGATTTAAAATGAAGAAGTTATGGGTAAAACAAGATTGGATAATTTTTCTCATTTTAGCTACGTGAAAATTGGTAACAAATCTATTCCAACCATAACTTAATCAACTTGTATTGTATATTATGTAATCTTGAGATACCATAGACACGTATACAATGTTTCGACCTATCATTTCGACACATCTATATATATTTCGGAACAACCATAGACACTCTATATGTGAATGTTGGAGTTAGCTATACAGGGTTGAGGTTGATTCCAAAATATATATAGTTTGAGTTGTGATCAATACTGAGATACGTATACACTGGGTCGTGGATTGATTCAAGATAATATTTATCGATTTATTTCTGTACATCTAACTGTGGACAACTAGTTGTAGGTTACTAACGAGGACAGCTGACTTAATAAACTTAAAACATCAAAATATATTAAAAGTGTTGTAAATATATTTTAAAAAGTGTTGTAAATATATTTTAAACATACTTTGATATATATGTATATATTGTTATAGGTTCGTGAATCAACCAGTGGCCAAGTCTTACTTCCCGACGAAGTAAAAATCTGTGAAAGTGAGTTATAGTCCCACTTTTAAAATCTAATATTTTTGGGATGAGAATACATGCAGGTTTTATAAATGATTTACAAAATAGACACAAGTACGTGAAACTACATTCTATGGTTGAATTATCGAAATCGAATATGCCCCTTTTTATTAAGTCTGGTAATCTAAGAATTAGGGAACAGACACCCTAATTGACGCGAATCCTAAAGATAGATCTATTGGGCTTAACAAACCCCATCCAAAGTACCGGATGCTTTAGTACTTCGAAATTTATATCATATCCGAAGGGTGTCCCGGAATGATGGGGATATTCTTATATATGCATCTTGTTAATGTCGGTTACCAGGTGTTCACCATATGAATGATTTTTATCTCTATGTATGGGATATGTATTGAAATATGAAATCTTGTGGTCTATTATTATGATTTGATATATATAGGTTAAACCTATAACTCACCAACATTTTTGTTGACGTTTTAAAGCATGTTTATTCTCAGGTGATTATTAAGAGCTTCCGCTGTCGCATACTTAAATAAGGACGAGATTTGGAGTCCATGCTTGTATGATATTGTGTAAAAACTGCATTCAAGAAACTTATTTTGTTGTAACATATTTGTATTGTAAACCATTATGTAATGGTCGTGTGTAAACAGGATAATTTAGATTATCATTATTTGATAATCTACGTAAAACTTTTAAACCTTTATTGATGAAATAAAGGTTATGGTTTGTTTTAAAATGAATGCAGTCTTTGAAAAACGTCTCATATAGAGGTCAAAACCTCGCAACGAAATCAATTAATATGGAACGTTTTTAATCAATAAGAACGGGACATTTCAGTTGGTATCAGAGCGTTGGTCTTAGAGAACCAGAATTTTGCATTAGTGTGTCTTATGTAGTTTGTTAGGATGCATTAGTGAGTCTGGACTTCGACCGTGTTTACTTGAAAAATGATTGCTTAACAAATTTTGTTGGAAACTATATATTTTTAACATGTGAATATTATGTGATATATTAATCTCTTAACGCGTTTGATATTATGTGATAGATGTCTACCTCTAGAACAAGTCCCATTGACTCACCTAATTATAATGAAGAGTCAAATGTAAATTGGAATGATTCGTGGACTGATTCACAAGTTCCCGAAGAGGAACCGGAAGAAGAGTCGGAACCAGAAGAAGAATCGGAACCGGAAGAAGAATCGGAACCGGATGAAGAAATAGAACCGGTGGGGGAAATAATAAAACGGTTAAGTAAAAGAAAATCCTCAACCAACCGACCAAGGTTAATTATGGTCAATGGTGTTTCCGCTAAGGAAGCAAAATATTGGGAGGACTACCAATTCTCCGATGAATCGGATTCCGACGAGAATTCCGATGATGTTATAGAAATTACCCCAACTGAATTTAAAAAGGCAAAAGAAAATAATAAGGGAAAGGGCATAAAAATAGAGAAATCTAATTCCAACCCCGATGAACTTTATATGTATCGTCAACCCCCGAAGTCCTTAAGTTGTAACAATGACCCGGGAACCTCTAAACCACCAGGTTTTTCTAAACCAATGTGGAAAATAACGGCTCGTATTAGGGGAACATCATATATCCCTAGAAACTTGGGAAAACGAACCAAAACCAAAGAAGAAGAAACAAGCGAGTCGGAATAAGATAGTTGTATTCGTGTGGTGTAATATATGTAATATAGTGTGCTTATGCTTTATGATATATGTAAAAATTGCTTGTATTAATAAGTATTTTTTTATGAATCTAACTCTTGTCTATTTTACAGTATAAAAACACAAAATGGATAGACAACCCAATATTTTAAGAGACCTACCCGGAGACATGATTGATGAAATCTTGTCTAGAGTCGGTCAGAATTCCTCGGCACAACTATTTAAGGCGAGATCAGTTTGTAAGACATTCGAAGAACGTTCCAAGAATGATTTGGTTTATAAAAGGCTTTCGTTCGGAAGATGGGGGATATCACATTGGGAAATCCATAAGTTACGATGTGTTTACTTTGACGCATATATTGCGGGGAACCCAAATGCTATTTTACGCAACGGGTTAAGAAATTATTTTGACTCAGTATATCCAAATATAGGACTTCGTGATTTAGAAAAAGCAGCTAACATGCAACATAAAGAAGCATGTTATGCTTACGGGTTAGTAATGTTCGCTTCTCACCAAAGTGAGAATAAGAACATCGGGCTACAACTATTAAACAAAACGTTCCCTCAAGTGACGGAGTCGGTAATTGGGGTAAGAAATGAGGTTTTTAGGTTATTAAGAGACTGTTGGTCATTACGTAACCCTCGTCCCTTTGACGACGTTACAACACGCTGTCTTATCAACGGCCATAAAGGTTATGTTCCACAAGACCAAGGATGGGAAGTAATTCTAGTAAAACCAGAATGCATGACTTGTTTCTGGACGTATGAATTACGTGTCTTTATTGCCTTTGCTGAACGACTTGTGTACTAGCTAGAATTATCTTCACAACCATCTTGTATCAAATTTATTGTGTGCTATATTTCATGCTATATGTAAAATAAGCGGTATTGTAAGTTTGTAAAATATTGTGTAAAAGTTTGAACGCGAAATATTATTATAATCAGTTTTTCATATAGAATTGTAGTAGTTGAATTGTATATTAGCTACTAAGTATGAACTTAACGGGTAGGTACTACCCGAATTTAAACTTATAAAACGCTAATATGAAGAAAAAGCTTTTATAAATGAGTTCATATTATGCTACGAAATACTATTAACTACTCTTAATATTCTGTATGATTAACTTGTTCCATTTAACTATTTTGAAGGAAATGGCACCGACTACTCGACACACCGTGAATATGAATGAAGAGGAATTCCGTACTTTTCTAGCTTCAAACATAGCCGCAGTACAGGCTGCGCTATATACCAACAATAACCTTGGATCTGGCAGTACAGGAAATCGTGTAGGATGCACCTACAAAGAATTCACTGCCTGCAAACCTTTGGAATTTGATGGAACCGAAGGACCGATCGGATTGAAACGGTGGACCGAGAAGGTCGAATCGGTGTTTGCCATAAGTAAGTGTACTGAAGAGGACAAAGTGAAGTACGCTACGCATACCTTTACAGGTTCTGCGTTAACATGGTGGAATACCTATCTAGAGCAAGTGGGACAAGATGATGCGTACGCACTACCGTGGTCAGCATTCAAGCACTTGATGAACGAGAAGTACCGTCCTAGAACCGAGGTCAATAAGCTCAAGGCAGAACTTAGAGGGTTACGAACCCAAGGATTTGATATTACCACGTATGAAAGGCGATTCACAGAATTGTGCCTATTGTGTCCGGGAGCATTCGAAGATGAGGAAGAGAAGATCGACGCGTTTGTGAAAGGATTACCAGAAAGAATCCAAGAAGATATAAGTTCACACGAGCCCGCCTCCATACAACAGGCATGTAGAATGGCTCACAAACTAGTGAACCAGATTGAAGAAAGAATTAAAGAACAGACTGCTGAAGAGGCCAATGTGAAGCAAGTCAAAAGAAAGTGGGAGGAAAACGGTGATAAGAATCACCAATACAATAACAACAGCAATTATAACAATAATCGCAACAACTATCCTAACAATCGCAACATCAATCGCAACTACAACAAACGGCCCAACAATAACAACAACAACAACAACAACAACAGCAACCACAACAATCATCTTAACAACAATAATAACCGCAACAACAACAACAATCAGAAGCAGCTATGCCAAAGGTGTGAAAAGTATCACTCGGGGTTCTGCACCAAATTTTGCAACAAGTGTAAAAGAAATGGTCATAGCGCGGCGAAGTGTGATGTCTACGGACCAGGGGTTAACAGAACGAAAGGAACAAATGGTGTCGAAACAAGTAATGGCGGAGCAAGTAGTGTCGGAGCAAGTTATGCCAATGTAGTTTGTTATAAATGTGGAAAACCGGGCCACATTATTAGAAATTGCCCGAACCAGGAGAACACGAATGGACAAGGCCGCGGAAGAGTTTTCAATATTAATGCGGCAGAGGCACAGGAAGACCCGGAGCTTGTTACGGGTACGTTTCTTATTGACAATAAATCTGCTTACGTTTTATTTGATTCGGGTGCGGATAGAAGCTATATGAGTAGAGATTTTTGTGCTAAATTAAGTTGTCCATTGACGCCTTTGGATAGTAAATTTTTACTCGAATTAGCAAATGGTAAATTAATTTCAGCAGATAATATATGTCGGAATCGAGAAATTAAACTGGTTAGCGAAACATTTAAGATTGATTTGATACCAGTAGAGTTAGGGAGTTTTGATGTGATAATCGGTATGGACTGGTTGAAAGAAGTGAAAGCAGAGATCGTTTGTTACAAAAATGCAATTCGCATTATACGAGAAAAAGGAAAACCCTTAATGGTGTACGGAGAAAAGGGCAACACGAAGCTACATCTTATTAGTAATTTGAAGGCACAAAAACTAATAAGAAAAGGTTGCTATGTTGTTCTAGCACACGTCGAGAAAGTACAAACTGAAGAAAAGAGCATCAATGATGTTCCCATTGCAAAAGAATTTCCCGATGTATTTCCGAAAGAATTACCGGGATTACCCCCACAGCGATCCGTTGAATTTCAAATAGATCTTGTACCAGGAGCTGCACCAATAGCTCGTGCTCCTTACAGACTCGCACCCAGCGAGATGAAAGAACTGCAAAGCCAATTACAAGAACTTTTAGAGCGTGGTTTCATTCGACCAAGCACATCACCGTGGGGAGCTCCTGTTTTGTTTGTCAAGAAGAAAGATGGTACATTCAGGTTGTGTATCGACTACCGAGAGTTGAACAAACTTACCATCAAGAACCGCTACCCACTACCGAGAATCGACGACTTATTTGATCAACTACAAGGCTCGTCTGTTTATTCAAAGATTGACTTACGTTCCGGGTATCATCAAATGCGGGTGAAAGAAGATGATATTCCAAAGACTGCTTTCAGAACACGTTACGGTCATTACGAGTTTATGGTCATGCCGTTTGGCTTAACTAATGCACCAGCTGTGTTCATGGACCTTATGAACCGAGTGTGTGGACCATACCTTGACAAGTTTGTCATTGTTTTCATTGATGACATACTTATTTACTCAAAGAATGACCAAGAACACGGTGAACATTTGAGAAAGGTGTTAGAAGTATTGAGGAAGGAAGAATTGTACGCTAAGTTTTCAAAGTGTGCATTTTGGTTGGAAGAAGTTCAATTCCTCGGTCACATAGTGAACAAAGAAGGTATTAAGGTGGATCCGGCAAAGATAGAAACTGTTGAAAAGTGGGAAACCCCGAAAACTCCGAAACATATACGCCAGTTTTTAGGACTAGCTGGTTACTACAGAAGGTTCATCCAAGACTTTTCCAGAATAGCAAAACCCTTGACTGCATTAACGCATAAAGGGAAGAAATTTGAATGGAAGGATGAACAAGAGAAAGCGTTTCAGTTATTGAAGAAAAAGCTAACTACGGCACCTATATTGTCATTGCCTGAAGGGAATGATGATTTTGTGATTTATTGTGACGCATCAAAGCAAGGTCTCGGTTGTGTATTAATGCAACGAACGAAGGTGATTGCTTATGCGTCTAGACAATTGAAGATTCACGAGCAAAATTATACGACGCATGATTTGGAATTAGGCGCGGTTGTTTTTGCATTAAAGACTTGGAGGCACTACTTATATGGGGTCAAAAGTATTATATATACCGACCACAAAAGTCTTCAACACATATTTAATCAGAAACAACTGAATATGAGGCAGCGTAGGTGGATTGAATTGTTGAATGATTACGACTTTGAGATTCGTTACCACCCGGGGAAGGCAAATGTGGTAGCCGATGCCTTGAGCAGGAAGGACAGAGAACCCATTCGAGTAAAATCTATGAATATAATGATTCATAATAACCTTACTACTCAAATAAAGGAGGCGCAACAAGGAGTTTTAAAAGGGGGAAATTTAAAGGATGAAATACCCAAAGGATCGGAGAAACATCTTAATATTCGGGAAGACGGAACTCGGTATAGGGCTGAAAGGATTTGGGTACCAAGATTTGGAGATATGAGAGAAATGGTACTTAGAGAAGCTCATAAAACCAGATACTCAATACATCCTGGAACGGGGAAGATGTACAAGGATCTCAAGAAATATTTTTGGTGGCCGGGTATGAAAGCCGATGTTGCTAAATACGTAGGAGAATGTTTGACGTGTTCTAAGGTCAAAGCTGAGCATCAGAAACCATCAGGTCTACTTCAACAACCCGAAATCCCAGAATGGAAATGGGAAAACATTACCATGGATTTCATCACTAAATTGCCAAGGACTGCAAGTGGTTTTGATACTATTTGGGTAATAGTTGATCGTCTCACCAAGTCAGCACACTTCCTGCCAATAAGAGAAGATGACAAGATGGAGAAGTTAGCACGACTGTATTTGAAGGAAGTCGTCTCCAGACATGGAATACCAATCTCTATTATCTCTGATAGGGATGGCAGATTTATTTCAAGATTTTGGCAGACATTACAGCAAGCATTAGGAACTCGTCTAGACATGAGTACTGCCTATCATCCACAAACTGATGGGCAGAGCGAAAGGACGATACAAACGCTTGAAGACATGCTACGAGCATGTGTTATTGATTTCGGAAACAGTTGGGATCGACATCTACCGTTAGCAGAATTTTCCTACAACAACAGCTACCATTCAAGCATTGAGATGGCGCCGTTTGAAGCACTTTATGGTAGAAAGTGCAGGTCTCCAATTTGTTGGAGTGAAGTGGGGGATAGACAGATTACGGGTCCAGAGATTATACAAGAAACTACCGAGAAGATCATCCAAATTCAACAACGGTTGAAAACCGCCCAAAGTCGACAAAAGAGCTACGCTGACATTAAAAGAAAAGATATAGAATTTGAAATTGGAGAGATGGTCATGCTTAAAGTTGCACCTTGGAAAGGCGTTGTTCGATTTGGTAAACGAGGGAAATTAAATCCAAGGTATATTGGACCATTCAAGATTATTGATCGTGTCGGACCAGTAGCTTACCGACTTGAGTTACCTCAACAACTCGCGGCTGTACATAACACTTTCCACGTCTCGAATTTGAAGAAATGTTTTGCTAAAGAAGATCTCACTATTCCGTTAGATGAAATCCAAATCAACGAAAAACTCCAATTCATCGAAGAACCCGTCGAAATAATGGATCGTGAGGTTAAAAGACTTAAGCAAAACAAGATACCAATTGTTAAGGTTTGATGGAATGCTCGTAGAGGACCCGAGTTCACCTGGGAACGTGAAGATCAGATGAAGAAGAAATACCCGCATCTATTTCCAGAAGATTCGTCAACACCTTCAACAGCTTAAAATTTCGGGACGAAATTTATTTTACGGGTAGGTACTGTAGTGACCCGAACTTTTCCATGTTTATATATATTAATTGAGATTGATATTTACATGATTAAATGTTTCCAACATGTTAAGCAATCAAAATTGTTAAGACTTGATTAATTGAAATATGTTTCATATAGACAATTGACCACCCAAGTTGACTGGCGATTCACGAACGTTAAAACTTGTAAAAACGACATGACAATATATATATGGATATACATATGGTTAACATGAGATTATAATAAGTAAGTATCTCCATAAATATATTAACAATGAGTTATATACATATAAACAAGACTACTAACTTAAGGATTTCGAAACGAGACATATATGTAACGATTATCGTTGTAACGACATTTAAATGTATATATATCATATTAAGATATATTAATATATCATAATATCATGATAATATAATAATTTAACATCTCATTAGATATAATAAACAATGGGTTAACAACATTAATTGAGATCGTTAACTTAAAGGTTTCAAAACAACACTTACATGTAACGACTAACGATGACTTAACGACTCAGTTAAAATGTATATACATGTAGTGTATTTAGATGTATTAAAATACTTTTGGAAGACTTCAATACATATATCAAAACACTCATACTTAACGAAAATGGTTACCGTTACTTTTTCATTCTTTTCTTTCATCAAGAATTCTAGTCGTATTCTTACCCGTATTATACACAGCTTCAAAACGTACTTACTATGAGTATATACCAATAGGAACTAGAATGGGATTCCACTCTTGATTATGTCATGTATGACTAATCAATTTTAACTTCTACCATGAGCTAGTCAACTAACTAGAACTCCTTTTAACCCCACTCAACACTCACCAATTACCACTCATCATTCACTCCATTTCACTTCCAATTCTCTTTCTAATTCTCTCTCAACACACCCACACTATTATGAACGTATTTTTCCAGTAGTTAATCATCATCTTCATCAAAAATCACTTCAAGAATCAAGCTATAATCATCATAGGAAGAACACTTCAAGAACACTTCAAAAATCCCTTCAAGTTTACTAATTTACTTCCAAGCTTTCTAATCCATTCCAATAATCATCTAAGATCAAGAAACCTTTGTTATATACAGTAGGTTATCTTTCTTATTCAAGGTAATATTCATATTCAAACTTTGATTCAATTTCTATAACTATAAACTATCTTAATTCGAGTAAAAATCTTACTTGAACTTGTTTTTGTGTCATGATCCTACTTCAAGAACTTTCAAGCCATCCAAGATCCTTTGAAGCTAGATCATTTCTTGTCACTTCCAGTAGGTTTACCTACTAAACTTGAGGTAGTAATGATGTTCATAACATCATTCGATTCATATATATAAAACTATCTTATTCGAAGGTTTAAACTCGTAATCACTAGAACATAGTTTAGTTAATTCTAAACTTGTTCGCAAATAAAAGTTAATCCTTCTAACTTGACTTTTAAAATTAACTAAACACATGTTCTATATCTATATGATATGCTAACTTAATGATTTAAAACCTGGAAACACGAAAAACACCGTAAAACCGGATTTACGCCGTCGTAGTAACACCGCGGGCTGTTTTGGGTTAGTTAATTAAAAACTATGATAAACTTTGATTTAAAAGTTGTTATTCTGAGAAAATGATTTTTATTATGAACATGAAACTATATCCAAAAATTATGGTTAAACTCAAAGTGGAAGTATGTTTTCTAAAATGGTCATCTAGACGTCGTTCTTTCGACTGAAATGACTACCTTTACAAAAACGACTTGTAACTTATTTTTCCGACTATAAACCTATACTTTTCTGTTTAGATTCATAAAATAGAGTTCAATATGAAACCATAGCAATTTGATTCACTCAAAACGGATTTAAAATGAAGAAGTTATGGGTAAAACAAGATTGGATAATTTTTCTCATTTTAGCTACGTGAAAATTGGTAACAAATCTATTCCAACCATAACTTAATCAACTTGTATTGTATATTATGTAATCTTGAGATACCATAGACACGTATACAATGTTTCGACCTATCATTTCGACACATCTATATATATTTCGGAACAACCATAGACACTCTATATGTGAATGTTGGAGTTAGCTATACAGGGTTGAGGTTGATTCCAAAATATATATAGTTTGAGTTGTGATCAATACTGAGATACGTATACACTGGGTCGTGGATTGATTCAAGATAATATTTATCGATTTATTTCTGTACATCTAACTGTGGACAACTAGTTGTAGGTTACTAACGAGGACAGCTGACTTAATAAACTTAAAACATCAAAATATATTAAAAGTGTTGTAAATATATTTTAAAAAGTGTTGTAAATATATTTTAAACATACTTTGATATATATGTATATATTGTTATAGGTTCGTGAATCAACCAGTGGCCAAGTCTTACTTCCCGACGAAGTAAAAATCTGTGAAAGTGAGTTATAGTCCCACTTTTAAAATCTAATATTTTTGGGATGAGAATACATGCAGGTTTTATAAATGATTTACAAAATAGACACAAGTACGTGAAACTACATTCTATGGTTGAATTATCGAAATCGAATATGCCCCTTTTTATTAAGTCTGGTAATCTAAGAATTAGGGAACAGACACCCTAATTGACGCGAATCCTAAAGATAGATCTATTGGGCTTAACAAACCCCATCCAAAGTACCGGATGCTTTTGTACTTCGAAATTTATATCATATCCGAAGGGTGTCCCGGAATGATGGGGATATTCTTATATATGCATCTTGTTAATGTCGGTTACCAGGTGTTCACCATATGAATGATTTTTATCTCTATGTATGGGATATGTATTGAAATATGAAATCTTGTGGTCTATTATTATGATTTGATATATATAGGTTAAACCTATAACTCACCAACATTTTTGTTGACGTTTTAAAGCATGTTTATTCTCAGGTGATTATTAAGAGCTTCCGCTGTCGCATACTTAAATAAGGACGAGATTTGGAGTCCATGCTTGTATGATATTGTGTAAAAACTGCATTCAAGAAACTTATTTTGTTGTAACATATTTGTATTGTAAACCATTATGTAATGGTCGTGTGTAAACAGGATAATTTAGATTATCATTATTTGATAATCTACGTAAAACTTTTAAACCTTTATTGATGAAATAAAGGTTATGGTTTGTTTTAAAATGAATGCAGTCTTTGAAAAACGTCTCATATAGAGGTCAAAACCTCGCAACGAAATCAATTAATATGGAACGTTTTTAATCAATAAGAACGGGACATTTCATATAAAATGGTAAACAACGAGAGGGTAAGCAAAGCTTAGTGAATGCAATAATTATACGAATACATATATAATTATACCTACTTGCATACACTTACACACCAAACCGCAAATACGCTAGCATACATATTTAGCTTATCGTCACAATGACAAGCTATAAATCTCCAATACCACAAGCTAGCATAACAACCGCATATGAATATAACTCGAATAATATACTATGCTTACAACACAAATAACCATGGTTAACCAATAGTACAAGGGAAAGGCTCTCGAGAAAACGCCATCGGTGTTCGTAACATCCGTTAGGGCACTTAACACCTCGCACCACTAACCCCTAGGGTGGCACCTTAACACCTCGGCACATCACCCCGAGTGGCATCTTAACACCTCGATGCATCACTCATTATTTTACGGAGTGGTGTCTTAACACCTCGACACTACACTCCTAGGTGGCATCTTAACACCTCGATGCTACACCCGAGTGGCATCTTAACACCTCGATGCTACACTCTTCACGTGAAACATGGTGTGTTAGCACCTCGACACTACACGTTTCACGCTACAACAAATAGATACATTATATACATACGCATATAATTATTCCACTCACCTCGAAGTCTTGTGAAAAGATACCCGAGCTTGCAAGACCTCAAAGTAACGTACCTATCATATTATACACATCATCAAACGCAACTCAAGTCGGTCAACCAAACCCTTTCACCATTCTAAGCCATTTTGACCCAAGGTGCAATTTCAACCCATTTGCACCCTTAACCCTAAATTGGGTCAACACACACCAAAACCCTAATCATTCGTCAAGATGGGTTTAAAACACATTTAGGTCACAAGGCTAACTCGTTTTCATACTTGCTAGGCCACTTAGGTCATTAAAGACTCATTTGACCCATTTCAAGGTCAACACACCCATTTGGGTCATCCATACCCACTAACACCCATTTACATATTATTAAAGTGTTCTAGCAACTAACTAACCAAATTTAAGACTCAAAAGTCCAATTAACACATTCAAATCCTAGGTTAGTCATCAATGAGCCTTCATAACGCATATTCACCCAAAATCCCCAAAATACTAACAAAGGGGTCTTTTGTTCATCACTAGCCCAAACCCTAACCCTTAAAGCAATTAAAGTAAGAAATTGGGTTTTATAACTTACCAACACAATCACCACGTAGCTATCGACTAGATGAACGACTTTATAACTTGCACCGAGACCCGATTCAACCTCTTCCACCCTTTAATGGAGCTTTCTCTCTCAAGGATTGCACTCTCTCTCTAGAGTTTAATTGGAGAAGATGAGGTTGTTGTGGGAGTAGTAAATGAGCTCCCCAAAACTGATCTAGGATATTAAATTCGGCCCCAAAGTGAAATTACCCAATTGCCCTCAAAATATCTATTTTAAAAAGAAGAAAGGAATCTGTCGCAGACAGATGGCGCGGCGCGCCACCTATCCGCGCGGCGCGCGACCCTCCCAGTTCAGCATCTTTTGTCTTTTTAATTATGTGCAACAAAAACCTCAAACTTGAGTAACCCATATACACATATGTACACTACGAATACTCGGGTCTTACAACTCTCCCCCACTTATTCGGATTGCGTCCTCGCAATCCAAGCCGCATGACACGAGGGAAGATAAACTAACACGAACTCTTTGGGCTCCCAAGTGAACTCGGAACCTTTACTTCATCTCCATTGAACCTTAAAGGTCCTCACCTCTTTATTCCTCAACATTTTCACCTTCTCGTCAAGGATAGCAATCGGTTCTTCGACATATTCTAACTTGTTGTTTAGCTCGATCTCGTCTAAAGGCATCCATGAGGAATCATCCGCAAGATACTTACGGAGGTGGGAAACATGAAATGTATTATGGATCCCCGCAAGCTCTTCGGGTAATTCTAATCGATATGCAACTTCACCAACACGAGCTAAAACCTTGAACGGCCCAATAAACCGAGGAGCTAACTTTCCCCGTTTTTGAAATCGAATAATACCCTTCCATGGCGAAACCTTAAGCATCACCATATCGCCTTCTTGGAACTTAATCAATCGCCTACGTCTATCGGCATACGACTTTTGCCTATCTTGAGCCTTCTTCAAATGTTCCCGAATCAAATCGATCTTGCTATTGGTCTCTAAAACCAAATCGGTACTCCCGATATCTCTTTGACCCACTTCTCCCCAACAAACGGGAGTTCGACACCTACGTCCATAAAGCATTTCGTAAGGTGGAATCCCGATACTAGTATGATAACTATTATTGTACGAGAATTCCACCAAAGGCAAATGCTCATCCCAACTACCACCGAAGTCAATGATGCACGCTCGTAGCATATCTTCCAAAGTTTGATTCGTACATTCGGTTTGACCGTCCGTTTGAGGATGATACGCCGTGCTCAACTTCAATTGCGTACCCATATCTTCATGAAACTTTTCCCAAAACCGAGATGTAAAACGGGTATCTCGATCCGAAATAATAGATATATGAACTCCATGTCGCGAGACCACTTCCTTGATAAACAACTTAGCCAAGGCCTCCGACGATATCGCTTCTTTAATGGGAAGAAACAAAGCGCTTTTTGTCAATCGGTCAACTATAACCCAAATCCAATCGAATTGGGTCCTCGCCGTTTTAGGTAACTTTGTAATGAAATCCATGGTAATGTGCTCCCATTTCCATTTCGGGATTTCTAACGGCTGCAACTTACCATACGGATTTTGGTGTTCGGCTTTTACTTATAAACACGTGACACATTGCTCAACATACTTCACAACATCACGTTTCATGCCCGGCCACCAATAATCTTTCTTCAAGTCATGATACATTTTTGTTGCGCCCGGATGAATGGAATATTTTGACTTATGTGCTTAATCAAGTAGCACCCGTCGGTAATCACCCATCTTAGGCACCCACACCCTTCCTTAAAAGGACAACAAACCACGCGGGCCCATAGTAATGAACTCCGATTGGCCTACGATTCATTCCACATGCTTATTGTGAACGTAAGCCTCTATTTGAATCTCGCCAAGCTTCTCAAGAAAATCGTTGGAAATAATCAAACGTAACGACCCCACTTTTATCGCCGGATGTTGACTCTTTCGACTCAACGCATCCGCGACAACATTCGCCTTACCCGGATGATAAAGTATTTCACAATCGTAGTGTTTCACCACATCTATCCACCTACGTTGGCGATAATTCAAATCTCGTTGATTAAAGAGATGTTTCAAACTCTTATGATCTGAATAAATCCGACACTTGACGCCATACAAGTAATGGCGCCAAATTTTCAACCCATGCACAACCACCGCCAACTCAAGATCATGAGTCGGATATCTCGTTTCGTGTTCCTTTAATTGTCAAGAGGCATAAGCAATGACTTTACCTCTTTGCATCAAAACACACCCGAGCCCATTTAGCGAAGCATCACAATAAACCGTCATATCTTCGATACCTTCCTGTAATACTAACACCGGAGCTTGACACAACTTCTCTTTTAACAATTGAAAAGCAATTTCTTGTTCGTTCTCCCAATTAAACTTAGCATTCTTCTTCGTCAACTTCGTTAACGGAGAAGCAATCTTAGAAAAGTCTTGGATAAACCGACGATAATAACCGGCCAATCCGAGAAAACTTCGGATTTCCGTAGGCGTAGTCGGTCGTCCCCAACTCTTCACCGTCTCTATCTTCCCCGGATCTACTTGAATGCCGTCTTTGTTCACAATATGACCAAGAAATTGGACTTCCCTTAGCCAAAATTCACATTTGGAGAACTTAGCATACAACTTCTCCTTTCGTAAAGTCTTCAATACTTCAAGCAAATGACGTTCATGTTCGTTCATACTTTTCGAGTAGACTAGTATGTCGTCAATAAACACAATAACCGACTTGTCCAACATAGTTTGGCACACCCTGTTCATAAGATCCATGAATGCCGCCGGTGCATTCGTAAGACCAAAAGGTATAACCACGAATTCAAAATGCCCATAACGTGTTCGAAAGGCCGTTTTCTCGATGTCTTCCTCACGGACCCGCATTTGGTGATAGCCGGACCGTAGGTCGATCTTTGAGAAATACGTCGCACCTTGGAGTTGGTCAAACAAATCGTCAATCCGAGGCAATGGATAACGATTCTTGATCGTCACTTTATTCAACTCCCGATAATCGATGCACATCCACATACTTCCATCTTTCTTTTTCACAAATAATACCGGAGCGCCCCATGGCGAAGCACTCGGTCGAATAAAACCCTTCTCAAGCAACTCTTGGGTTTGATTTAACAACTCTTGCATTTCCGTTGGTGCTAAACGATAAGGAGTTTTAGCAATGGGAGTAGCTCCCGGAACCAACTCAACTCGTCTTTCCGCCGGAACACCCGGTAATTCGTCCGGAAAAACGTCTTCGAATTCACTAACAACCGGAATTTCATGAATAGGTGGTGGCTCATTACGAGTATCAACAACATGAGCAAGGAAAGCCATGCCACCACTAACAACAAAACGACGTGCCCGTGCAAAAGTGCATATCGGCACCGGTCTCCTTCGCTTATCACCATGAATAATTAACTCTCCCCCACTTAGGGTCTTCACACGAATAAAAGTATCATGGCATGCAATATCGGCTCTATAACGATCGAGCCAACCCATACCAATGACAATATCAAAGTCGCCCAAGGTCATTGGAATAAGATCAATTTTAAAGGTTTCAGCACCAAAAACAACATCACAATTTTCACACACATCAACCACTAGCACCATCTTGCCGTCTGCTATTTTGACTTCTATCGGACGACTTAACTTAGCTAACGGTCTATTAAGTTTAGGCACAAATTTAGGAGACACAAACGACAAATTTGCACCGCTATCGAAAAGAATCCTTACCGGATTAGAATTAACCATGTAAGTACCTGAGACAACTTCGTGCGATTATTTGGCTTCATCATTGGTCATCAAGTAGTTGCGACCCCTAGCCGTACCCGCCGCCTTCTCTAACGGCTTCACATTATCATTTCGCAAATCGGGACACTCCGGCTTCTTATGCCCCTCTTTGCCGCAATTAAAACAAGTGACTTTGTTTCGGGAAGATGGTTTCGGACACTCACGAGCCATATGACCCGGTTGCCCACAATTGTAGCACGTATAAGAAAACCCACCGGTAGTGCCCTTCTTTGCACTATTGACACTTTCGGCCCCCCTCTTGCTCTTGCTCTTCTTGCTTGAGGCGTTAGAGTAACTAAAACCTTCAAACTTTCTTTTGGAAAACATGAAATCACTCTTTCTTGGAACCTCCGGATCAAAACCCCGAGCCAACTCGAACAATTCATCAAAAGACTTAGCCATACCCGGATTTATCTTCCCCTTGTACTCATCATTCAAAGTACGGTAGAAATCCTTCATGAGCTTATGATCATCACCCACATATTCCGGGCAAAAACGAGTCTTTGCCAAGAATGTAGACTTGAGGGTAACCAAATCCATGGAACCTTGTTGCAAATGGTGCAACTCGTCCCGGATTCTATCGAGATCGAATGAAGTTCGGTATTCTCTGAAAAATTCTTTCTTGAACTCCTCCCATGTCAAGCCCATACATTGTTCTTCACCATACAAGTTGATTTTATCGTCCCACCACAACTTAGCTTCTTCGCGTAACATGCTAGAACCATACCTCGTCTTCCTTTCGGGAGGACATTCCGCGGTACGGAAAGCTCCCTCAATATCGGAGATCCAACATGTACTTTTTAAAGGATCCTGTACCCCATTAAACATCAGGGGTGGAGCATCCTTGAAGTTCTTGTAGTGGAAGTCCCGCCTTCCTTCACCTCCTTCACCGCGAGGGTAGATATTCCTAGCGTCAAGGGCCTCTTCGATAGTGGCCTTCATTCGTTCATTAATTAGATCGGTTATTTTCTCATCAACCGAATCTTGGAAGACCTTTCGAACGTCCGCAAGAAAATCCGATTTTAACTTCTTAAAGATGGCCTCGACCTTGGTTGAGAACTCGGCGTCCCCGCTTGTACTTCCGTTATCATGTTCGGGACCGTTTCTCGTCTTCATTCTATAAAACGAATTAGGTTAAACCACCAACGGAAGGACAAATTATATATATATACATACACATACGCCACACTACTCCATCTCGCTCAACAATCGTCGTACATTACTTGTTTGACACGATTTGCCCCCGTAACAATGGTAGCTAATCATTGTTACGCGAGCATGTCGCGTTAACTTGCTAGTACAACGTCCATCTCACTCGATGCTCGCTAAACATACATAACAAATAGCGCATGATTAGTTTACATAAACCTATGCACAAACTAATCCCGATCCGACCCAAAGTCCTACAAGTCCCGCATAGCGCACACACAAAAAGTCTAAGTCTAGGCGCCTATCTCAAGTCACCTAAATCCCTTAGACCATGCTCTGATACCACTTGTAACAACCCAAACCAACCCACGACTAAACCGCGTGAAATGCAAAATAAAAAAAAATTTAACTGTCCAGCAACTGGCGCGGCACGCCAGGAAGGCCGCGCGGCGCGCCGAAGTGGTCTGTCCCAAAAGTCTTTAATTGCGAAAAAGATCGGCTAGTTCCCGACATTTTTAGACGACACGCTTTTAACCACACATTCAAATATGTAAAACTATCACGATTCAAACATAAAAATGATGTTTTACAAGTGGTGCCCACATCGGCCGTTTTACGAGTTTAATACAATTTACGAGTTTCGACCACCAAAAAGTTTAAGTTCCAAACTACACAATGAGCATGGCGTTTGGGATTAAACTACCCAACTATCGGTCAAACTCTAAGAGCTACTAAAGCCAAAAGCGTCCCCTAGCATCAAGCGGGATCTCTAGTCCAAAACGATGCCCTTACCCTTGTCCAAAACCGAACCTATAAAATGGTAAACAACGAGAGGGTAAGCAAAGCTTAGTGAATGCAATAATTATACGAATACATATATAATTATACCTACTTGCATACACTTACACACCAAACCGCAAATACGCTAGCATACACATTTAGCTTATCGTCACAATGACAAGCTATAAATCTCCAATACCACAAGCTAGCATAACAACCGCGTATGAATATAACTTGAATAATATACTATGCTTACAACACAAATAACCATGGTAAACCAATAGTACAAGGGAACGGCGCTCGCGAAAACGCCATCGGTGTTCGTAACATCCGTTAGGGCATTTAACACCTCACACCACTAACCCCTAGGGTGGCACCTTAACACCTCGGCACATCACCCCGAGTGGCATCTTAACACCTCGATGCATCACTCATTATTTTACGGAGTGGTGTCTTAACACCTCGACACTACACTCCTAGGTGGCATCTTAACACCTCGATGCTACACCCGAGTGGCATCTTAACACCTCGATGCTACACTCTTCACGTGAAACATGGTGTCTTAGCACCTCGACACTACACGTTTCACGCTACAACAAATAGATACATTATATACATACGCATATAATTATTCCACTCACCTCAAAGTCTTGTGAAAAGATACCCGAGCTTGCAAGACCTCAAAGTAACGTACCTATCATATTATACACATCATCAAACGCAACTCAAGTCGGTCAACCAAACCCTTTCATCATTCTAAGCCATTTTGACCGAAGGTGCAATTTCAACCCATTTGCACCCTTAACCCTAAATTGGGTCAACACACACCAAAACCCTAATCATTCGTCAAGATGGGTTTAAAACACATTTAGGTCACAAGGCTAACTTGTTTTCATACTTGCTAGGCCACTTAGGTCATTAAAGACTCATTTGACCCATTTCAAGGTCAACACACCCATTTGGGTCATCCATACCCACTAACACCCATTTACATATTATTAAAGTGTTCTAGCAACTAACTAACCAAATTTAAGACTCAAAAGTCCAATTAACACATTCAAATCCTAGGTTAGTCATCAATGAGCCTTCATAACCCATATTCACCCAAAATCCCCAAAATACTAACAAAGGGGTCTTTTATTCATCACTAGCCCAAACCCTAACCCTTAAAGTAATTAAAGTAAGAAATTGGGTTTTATAACTTACCAACACCTTCACCACGTAGCTATCGACTAGATGAACGACTTTATAACTTGCACCGAGACCCGATTCAACCTCTTCCACCCTTTAATGGAGCTTTCTCTCTCAAGGATTGCACACTCTCTCTAGAGTTTAATTGGAGAAGATGAGGTTGTTGTGGGAGTAGTAAATGAGCTCCCCAAAACTGATCTAGGATATTAAATTCGGCCCCAAAGTGAAATTACCCAATTGCCCTCAAAATATCTATTTTAAAAAGGAGAAAGGAATCTGTCGCAGACAGATGGCGCGGCGCGTCACCTAGCCGCGCGGCGCGCGACCCTCCCAATTCAGCATCTTTTGTCTTTTTAATTATGTGCAACAAAAACCCCAAACTTGAGTAACCCATATACACATATGTACACTACGAATACTCGGGTCTTACAGTAGCCTAGCTATCCGCAAAGGTTAAAGTTTTATAATCAAGTGCTCATGATAATGTATACTTTTCTTACGATGTTTCCAGAAAATCTTGTGGTCTAACTTACGAAATGCTTTACTAAACCTGTAGATTCACTCAACGTTTTCGTTGATATTTTGCATGTTTTATCTCAGGTCCATAGACGTAGTGTTTCCACTATACAGAAGCTGTCATGCTGTCTGCTGCTAGAACTGGACGATGTCCAGCATATTTTATCCTCTTTATTTCAAGAACAAATATTCGCATTTAAACTATTTACTTATTTAGATGTTTTGGGTTCATTTATGATAGTCATTTATGTCAAATACTTTCAAGTTACGTTTTCTTTAATAAATGACTTTGCTTTGATAATTAATGCGAATACTTTTCAGAAACGTCTCATATAGAGGGCGTAACCGCTAAACTGTGGGGCCGGAGTTAATACGCCGTTAGTGGATTCTGACGGGGTATTTCAACTGCGACCCAAATTTAATCTACCAAGCATTTCTGTTTAAGAGTTCAAGACCCTTATATCCCACAGTACCTTTATTTTATAATATGATATTGGTATAAATTGATATATAGGAAGATTGTGATGCCCCGTACAAAACCATCGTGTACGAATCATCAACAACAGGATCATTACAAGGTTAAGTACTATATGCTGTAATTAAAGAAGTTGCATTCACGATAAAAAGGTGATGTCATAACCGACATCAAATGTTTTACATTTCCAAAAGCATGCTTCACTAAGTAGAAGCAAATAATAAGTGTATGTGACCACAATGGTCGTTACAAGTCATAGTTCAAAAGTACGAATGTTTGAATGCAAATTAAAGTAGTTCATGCGATGACAACTCTAAGCAGCGGGTGTCTACAGCACGACTAGTACACAGCGGAAGCTAACCTCAAGCACCTGAGAAAAACATGCTTAAAAATGTCAACACAAAGGTTGGTGAGCTATAGTTTAAGTATAACAGTATGTAAGGTAGGCCACGAAATTTCAGTGCTACAACGAGCGTTTCAAAACAGTATGATAAAGTATATGTTAACCGTGGGCACTTGGTAACTAACTTAACGTTTATACCCCCTGAAAGTACACTTGGCAAGTGCGTATGTTTACGAAGTATTAAACACTCATTAAATGCTAGCGCGACTAGCCCGAGTGGGGATGTCAAACCCTATGGATCCATATCTAAGATTCGCGTTCACGGTTCAAAAACCAATGATTAAACGTTACCGAGCTAAAGGGAATGTTTCTGCCGTTGTATAACCCACACATATATAAGTTTAAGTACTCGTGCCTAGTATGTAAAACATAAAATCCGCATGTATTCTCAGTTCCCAAAATAAGTTAAAATAAAAAGGGAATGCTATAACTCACAATGATATGTAGCGGTAAAGTAGTAGTCGGGAAAGGTGTGAAAGTAAACGGTCTGAAGTCCTCAACCTAAGTCAAATAGTACTAAGTCAGTAAATCATCTTAATAGGTTTAAAAGTATGTAAATAAGGTCTTAAGGTCATCATCATTCATCATCAAACAAAAGACGTAAAGTAGGTTTGGTTTATGAAAGTAGTTAAAAACAAAGTCTGACTTCAGTCAGTCACCACGGCCTCTACCCTTAATGAATTAAGGTGAGACCAGTGGCCATGGCTCCGTCTATGAGTCCCTTAAGTGTGGTAAAATTTACAGAAGCAAACTCGTCTTGGTTTGACCGTGGCGACGGTCTAAGTGCGAGTAGGTCAGAAATTTCTGCACAACGTTAAAGGACATAGTGACGATCGGAGAGCCATAAATCCTAAACCGTAACTCGGATTAAGACGAGTCCTATATGAAAAGTTATCTACTCAAAAAGTTTTATCTAAAAATCAAGGTTAGAACAGCCTAGGTCTACTGGTATGTTACAGAAACATCAGATCAGTAGCTTTTGGACAGAACAGTGAGTTTAAAAGGGTTCCGGTGGTCTTGGTGCTTGATGTTCATCATGGTTCTCATCCTTGATGCATATAGCTTCAAGTGTACAACTCATTGATGTATCTACATCATCTTAACCAAGTCTTGACCATCATAACCCTAGTGCAAGTCTAAGACATGAAGCACAACTCACTTAAGAGTTGTATGAAGTTTGATGAACCAAAGTTACATCAAAGTCTTAGGTCTAACACATACATGAACTTTAAAAGAAATATTGAACTATAAACTTGAAAGTTAACTAACTAATCAAGATCTTAAAATGTAGAACATAGTTCTTAGTTAGATCTTGAAGATCCAAGACTCAAAAGTCTAGATCAAGCATAAGTATACAAAGTTATAATTAAAAAGCTTCCTTTATATGTTCTTGAACTTTAAAGTTAACTTTAAATCCAAGATTAATGGGATCAAGACTAACTTGTAGTATTTGACCAACAACAATCAAAATCATAAAATTAAAGTGCAAGTAAAACTAAATAAACAAGTAAATAAGTTCATGAGTTTCATACTTTAAAGATTTAGAAAGTAAACATTAAGTTCACTTCATGTACTTCAAGTATGAGTTACAACACAAGAACTTTAAATCTTTTGACATAATGTATGTAGAACATAACTAGAAAGTTAGTTCTTGTATGTTCTTGAAAATACAAGATTAATATGAAGAATCTAACTAGAAAGTTGATTCTTGTAACAAGTATGTAACAACAACAAGTAAGTCACAATAAACTTCAAGTAACTTAAACAATAACCAAATACAAGTAGCAAACAATGAATGATGATGATAAATGGGGTGAAAGGCCACGGTTTTGGGACAAATAAAGAAGAGAGAAAAGCTTCAAGTTACTTACAACTTGAGAGAGAAATGAGAGAAGAAGTTTGAGAGAAAAGAAAAAGAATGCAAGTAAAGTGTGTGTTTGTGTTTGAATGAGAGAATGGAAGAGTGTAAGTAAAAAAAATTAAACCCTCCCTAGTATCATCAAAGGTCACAGTTTTGCTGCAGAAATTAGGAGGGAGAAGTTTGTTTGTTGGATACTTGGATGAAAAGCTTACAAAAGATGGATATTAAGGGTGCATGCATGGGGAAGGTGTGCAACTAGATTCCAAGTCTTCTTTAACTAACTAGTTCATGAACTAATTGATACTTACAAGTAGTGTTGGGCTAATTAAGTCCACTAATAATGTAGGGTGGGCTTAGAAGTCCAATAACATGAGTCCATTACACTAACAAAGCCCAAGTTCAAATAAATCACAAGTTAAACCAATTAAAGCTCAAGTAACTAACTAATAGCCTTAGTTAATTAAAATGATTAATAAATTTAATCATGAATGTAAATAATATCTAAAAATATTATTCGTGAAAGTTCCGGGTGTCACAAAGACGTTTCGGGCACTTAAAAGTCAAGTACGGGCAATCATAGCAACATGTAAATGTAATAACATACATTCGTTTAATCACGCGTATTAATAATAATAATTATTAATAAATAAAAGTTGGAAATTCCAGGGTCGTTACATTACCCACCTGTTAAAGAAAATTTCGTCCCGAAATTTAAGCTGAGGTAGATGGAGGAGTCGGGAAAAGGTGAGGATACTTCCGCATCATTTGATCCTTTCGCTCCCAGGTAAACTCAGGTCCTCGTTTGGCATTCCATCGTACTCGAACGATCGGAATCTTGTTGCGTTTCAAATTTTTGATCTCACGATCCATAATCTCAACTGGTTCTTCCACAAAGTGGAGTTTGTCGTCAATCGTAAGTTCCTCAAGTGGTATGCTAAGTTCAGGTGCAGCAAGACACTTCTTCAAGTTTGACACATGGAAGGTAGGATGAACTGAGCTCAATTGTGCTGGTAGATCCAAACGGTATGCAACGGGTCCAACACGTTCCAAGATTTCAAAAGGACCAATGTATCGTGGGTTTAACTTTCCACGTTTTCCAAAACGAATCACACCTTTCCAAGGTGCAACCTTTAACATTACACGATCACCAACGTTGAATTCAAAGTCTTTACATTTAAGATCGGCATAACTCTTTTGACGATCACGGGCAGTCTTAAGTCTAGCTTGGATCTGAGCAATCTTCTCCGTGGTTTCGTGGACTACCTCGAGTCCGGTGATTTGATTTTCGCGTACTTCAGCCCAACAAATAGGAGATCGGCACTTACAGCCATACAATGCTTCGAAAGGTGCAGCATTAATGCTCGAGTGATAACTGTTGTTGTACGAGAATTCGGCGAGTGGCAAATGCCTTTCCCAGGCCTTTCCAAAATCAATAACACATGCACGCAACATGTCCTCCAAGGTCTGAATCGTTCGTTCACTTTGCCCGTCAGTCTGAGGATGATAAGCAGTACTCATGTCAAGACGAGTTCCCATGGCTTCTTGCAAAGAACGCCAAAATCTAGAGGCAAAACGGGGATCACGATCGGAGATGATCGATAAAGGTACACCATGTCGTGATACAACCTCTTTGATGTATAACTGAGCAAGTCTCTCCATTGTATTAGTTTCCTTCATCGCTAGAAAGTGTGCAGATTTGGTAAGGCGGTCAACAATAACCCAAATAGTATCGTATCCGCCCACCGTCTTTGGTAGCTTGGTGATGAAATCCATTGTGATCCTTTCCCACTTTCATTGTGGGATCTCCGGCTGTTGAAGTAAACCAGAAGGTCTCTGATGCTCGGCTTTAACCTTCGAGCAAGTTAAACACTTACCAACATAAGTCGCAACGTCCTTCTTGAGATTCGGCCACCAATACTGTTCTTTAAGGTCGTGGTACATCTTGCCCGCTCCAGGGTGAATCGAATATCTCAATTTGTGTGCTTCATCAAGTATCAGGTTTCGTAGATCTCCATAATAAGGTACCCAAATTCTTCCGGCATAACATCGGAGTCCAGACTCCCTAACTTCAAATCGAGAGACAAGTATGTTCAAATGTTCATGAGATATGTTCTCCTCCTTGAGAGCCTCAACTTGGGCTACTCTGATCTGGCTGTTGAGGTTCGAATGGATGGTGATGTTCAGAGCCCTAACACGAAGAGGTGCCGTCCTCTCCTTTCGGCTTAAAGCGTCAGCTACAACATTGGCTTTGCCAGGGTGATAACGGAGTTTACAATCGTAGTCGTTGAGCGTCTCGATCCATCGACGTTGTCTCATATTCAGTTGCTTCTGATCAAAGTTGTGCTGGAGACTCTTGTGATCGGTGAAAATAGTGCTCTTAGTTCCATACAAATAATGTCTCCACAATTTAAGCGCAAAGACAACGGCTCCAAGTTCAAGATCATGCGTAGTGTAGTTCCGCTCGTGAATCTTCAATTGGCAGGAGGCATAGGCAATAACCTTTGATCGTTGCATCAGTACACAACCAAAACCACTCTTCGATGCATCACAATAGACAACGAAATCGTCACTGCCTTCGGGAAGCGATAGGATAGGTGCAGAGGTTAACTTCTTCTTCTTCAAAGTTTGAAATGCTGATTCATGTGCGGGTTCCCAAATGAACTTCTTGCCCTTGTGAGTCAGCGCGGTCAAAGGACGCGCAATCAGAGAAAATCCTTCGATGAATCTTCGGTAGTAACCGGCGAGACCTAGGAATTGGCAAATATGCGTCAGAGTAGTGGGGGTCTCCCACTTGCTGATGGCTTCAATCTTGGCGGGATCAACTTTGATACCCTGGTCGCTCACAACATGACCCAAAAATTGTACTTCCTTCAACCAAAATTCACACTTGGAGAATTTGGTGTAAAGTTGCTCTTGTCTTAAGAGTTCAAGCACTAATCGGAGGTGTTTCTCATGTTCTTCTTCGCTCTTAGAGTAGATGAGGATATCATCTATGAAGACGATAACAAACTTATCCAAGTACGGCTTGCAGACACGATTCATGAGGTCCATGAACACGGCAGGTGCATTTGTCAAACCGAATGGCATCACGAGAAACTCATAATGACCATAACGGGTCCTGAATGCAGTTTTCATCACGTCACTTTCCTTCACCCTCAGTTGGTGATATCCGGATCGCAAATCGATCTTTGAATAAACGCTCGATCCTTGTAGTTGATCAAAAAGATCGTCAATTCGTGGAAGAGGATACCGATTCTTGATTGTCAATTTGTTGAGTTCACGGTAGTCGATACACATACGGAAAGATCCATCATTCTTCTTTACAAACAACACAGGTGCACCCTAAGGCGAGAAGCTTGGTTGAATAAATCCTCGATCAAGTAGTTCTTGTAGTTGACTCTGTAATTCTTGCATCTCGGAAGGTGCGAGTCTATAAGGTGCGCGAGCTACAGGTGCA